>NC_091287.1:439929406-440230106 GCF_032444005.1 Ranitomeya imitator
ATCAAATTCAGGGCAGCGCCTGAATCCACAAATGCCATTACAGAATAGGACGACAGAGAGCAAATCAGAGTAATGGACAAAAGAAATTTAGACTGTACCGTACCAATGATGGCAGACCTAGCGAACCGCTTAGTGCGCTTAGGACAATCGGAGATAGCATGAGTGGATTCACCACAGTAAAAACACAGCCCATTCCGACGTCTGTGTTCTTGCCGTTCAGCTCTGGTCAAAGTCCTATCACACTGCATAGGCTCAGGCCTATGTTCAGAGAATACCGCCAGATGGTGCACAGCTTTGCGCTCACGCATGCGCCGATCGATCTGAATGGCCAAAGACATAGACTCATTCAGACCAGCAGGCGTGGGAAATCCCACCATGGCATCCTTAAGGGCTTCAGAAAGACCCCTTCTGAAAATTGCCACCAGGGCACATTCATTCCACTGAGTAAGCACAGACCACTTTCTAAACTTCTGACAGTACACCTCCGCTTCATCCTGACCCTGACACAAAGCCAGCAAGATTTTCTCTGCCTGATCCACTGAATGTGGTTCATCATAAAGCAATCCAAGCGCCAGAAAAAACGCATCAACATCACGCAATGCCGGATCTCCTGGCGCAAGGGAAAATGCCCAGTCTTGAGGGTCACCACGCAACAAAGAAATAATGATTTTTACCCATTGAACGGGGTCACCAGAGGAGCGGGGTTTCAAAGCTAGAAACAGTTTACAATTATTTTTGAAATTCAAGAACCTAGATCTATCCCCAGAAAATAAGTCAGGAATAGGAATTTTAGGCTCTAACATAGGATTCTGAACCACAAAATCTTGAATGTTTTGTACCCTTGCAGAGAGATGATCCATACAAGAGGACAGACCTTGAATGTCCATATCTACACCTGTGTCCTGAACCACCCAAAGGTTTAGGGGAAAAGAAAGACAAAACACAGTGCAAAGAAAAAAAAATGGTCTCAGAAGTTCTCTTATCCCTTTATTGAGATGCATTAATACTTTGGGCCAGCTGTACTGTTATGACCTGGTGGTTAGGAGCACCCGGAATGACCTGATAGTTAAACCTCATACAGGACGAGCTCTGGGATGTGGGAGCTCTGCTGACCGCAAGCCCTAATCCTATCACACACACTAAAAATAGCCGTGGAGCGCTCCTGACCAGACCTAGGTGCCTCGTCGCAGCCTAAGAACTATCTAGCCCTAGAGATAGAAAATAAAGCCTACCTTGCCTCAGAGAAATTCCCCAAAGGTAAGGAAGCCCCCCACATATATTGACTGTGAGTAAAGATGAAAGTCACAAACGCAGAAATGAAACAGGTTTCAGCAAAGGGAGGCCAGACTTACTAAATAGACAGAGGATAGGAAAGGTAACTTTGCGATCAGTACAAAAACCTACAAAAGACCACGCAGAGTGTGCAAAAAAGACCTTCGCACCGACTCACGGTGCGGAGGGGCCACTCTGCATCCCAGAGCTTCCAGCTAGCAAGACAAAATCATGAAAACCAGCTGGACAAGAAAACAATGAACAAATAATGACTATCAGGAACTTAGCTTCTGCAGGAGAAGGCAGGTCACCAGAGAGATCCAGGAGCGAACTGAACCAATGCAAAAACATTGACAGCTGGCATGGAGCAACGATCTGAGAGGAGTTAAATAGAGCAGTCAACCAAAGGATAAACCACGTCACCTGTGTAAGGAACCTCAGAAGCAGCAGCTTCACTCACAGCCACCAGAGGGAGCCCATAGACAGAACTCGCCGAAGTACCATTCACGACCACAGGAGGGAGTTCGACAACAGAATTCACAACACCAGTGCTGGATCTTTAACATGACAGACGCCAACGGATTTCTGTGGACCCCATTGAGCTTAACACAGTTTTGCCAGAATCTGTGGTGGAGGATCTATCATTCAGCTAGAAAATCCTAAAATGCATTACAGCAGAGTAAACTACTCTCTGTAGAAGAAGCGTGGAGCTGTCAGAGCAAATCCCCAAGACATAGGCTCATGTATTTTTATACATTTCCTCCAACAGTCTACTGTGACACCCCAGGTTCCTGGTTGTGGCATTGCTTTCCTCACAGGGAGAGTGATGTCACGCTTGGAAGCGAGGAAGGATCTTCTTTATCAGGTACACACAAGCATGCAACATGTTCACACTCCAGGCCAGAAGGGGGAGCTCTGATCCAGCTTGTGGGTGGTTCCCCTATATATATTCTGGTCTGGAGGGAAAGTCAGAGAGTTCCTGTCAGAGAGACAGAGGAGAGAGAGAGCAGAGGGGCTTTGCAGCCAATAGAAGTGCTGCAGCTCCTGGAAAGAGAGAAAAAGAAAGCCAAATGATTTGTAGAGAGCGTGTAGCAGAAGTGAAGCACCGGAGAGTGAGAACTGGGGAGGACAGCTGCGACTGGTCTACCTTACTACAGAGCGCAGACACCAGTAGTCAGAAGACCGAGGTTATGAGGAACTCCACGGCTCACAGCAGAAACCGGCAGGACAGCTGGATTATATGTCACCTGTCCACCCTGACACCTGGAGACACAGTGGCGAATCGAGCCCGGATCGTGATAGAGACCCTGTAAAAAGGCTCGAGCCACCTGTCATACGGGTTAGTGTCCTACCTACAAGGAGGACAGAGAGAACACTTGAGGACCTTGTGAGAGGCCTAGGGCAGCAAGGGACCCCACCACAGTGCTAGAGGAAAAGCTTCTAACTCCACCTGGTAAAGGGGACTTCCAACTCCCTTCCAAGCCGGCCGGACCCTACCTGAACCTTTGATCTGGTGCCCTGGACTGTGGCTGCCTGAATTCATCAGTAAACCAGGTAAAGAGACTGCAAACTTGTGTCCTCCGCTTCTTGCTACACTACCCACCATCTTCATCTATACATCAGGAGCCCTGGGGACCCAGCTTCACCTGTGGGAAGCTATACCATCTTAGCTGCCATAACATCACCCAAATGGACCCTTTTAAGCAGCGTCGGTCACCTCTGACCGAGAACCACAGGTGGTGTCATGAACACAAACTTTATACAAAATCCCTTTAAGGACATTCCCTTTTTCCCAGTGACACGGACCGGGTCGCCACCACCATGACATCCACATTAAGTACAGGACCCTGTACTGAGTACCCCACGACCCTGATGTGCGTTCCACTAAACCTGGGAATTTTTTCATCCCATGGTGAGACTTGTGGTTTCCCAACTTGAGAGCCACTGATGTTTGTAGAAGACAGAAGAATTCTTATTAATTGCTCTGGTCCAAATTTTAAGATTCCGTGCAAGATCGTACCTATGCATTTAATGGAAAATGATAAGGATGGTTAGATGCAGTTGTTTTGTGCTAAATTATTTTTTAATAATGCATCAATCAGCACTCAACACTCGACAAGCCCTGTGAGGACAGTGTGGTGAGACAGACTGCCAAGAACATAAGACCATGCACTGCTGAACAAGCTGAAATGCCCAGTCTTTCCTATAATTGACAGAAGTAGTCCAAACAAAGGCTATCTTACTGATTCTATGTAGATTCACCCAGGATGACCTTACAAGGCCCAAAATATTCAGCTCTCTATGGTCTGTTACAGTCATCCTTGTTAATCACTACTCACCAACATAACTTAAGAAACTATACCTCCACCATATACATAATTTCTCTGTAAATTCTGCAAAAGCAGCAATCATCCCACCAGCCTTGTATGTACAACATCGCCATGTAGATTTCCCTTGGCATAACACCAGAAGAAAAATCGCAAACCTCAAACCAAATTTAAAAAAAAGTCTACTTCAAACTGCTGAGGGCGGCCACGTTTAAATGAAGCAGACTGGAAAGAAATACATAGTTATATGTTAAAATATGATTAGCAACCTCTTCTTTAGCTGAGGCAGAAGAGTGTAGGTCTAAATAAATCTCACACGTCACACAGTTTTATTGATCTACTGTAATAGTATGCAGGTACTGAGTATGTCACCACGGAACAGACAGACCAACAGTTGAGGGGTTTAATAATCAGGAATCAGGTTCTCCTTGTAGGGAGGAAGCAATGGAAAATAACTAGCAATAAAACAGTGCAAAAATATGGGAGTCAAAGAGTGTAACAGAAGTAAGCAAGATTTCTTGAGAAAAGAACACTTACAGTGCCTACAAGTAGTATTCAACCCCCTGCAGATTTAGCAGGTTTACACATTTGGAATTAACTTGGCATTGTGACATTTGGACTGTAGATCAGCCTGGAAGTGTGAAATGCACTGCAGCAAAAAAGAATGTTATTTCTTTGTTTATTTTTTTTTAAAAATGTGAAAAGTCTTTTCAGAGGGTCATTTATTATTCAACCCCTCAACCCACCAGAATTCTGTTTGGTTCCCCTAAAGTATTAAGAAGTAGTTCAGGCACAAAGAACAATGAGCTTCACATGTTTGGATTAATTATCTCTTTTTCCAGCCTTTTCTGACTATTTAAGACCCTCCCCAAACTTGTGAACAGCACTCATATATGGTCAACATGGGAAAGACAAAGGAGCATTCCAAGGCCATCAGAGACAAGATCGTGGAGGGTCACAAGGCTGGCAAGGGGTACAAAACCCTTTCCAAGGAGTTGGGCCTACCTGTCTCCACTGTTGGGAGCATCATCCGGAAGTGGAAGGCTTATGGAACTACTGTTAGCCTTCCACGGCCTGGACAGCCTTTGAAAGTTTCCTCCCGTGCCGAGGCCAGGCTTGTCCGAAGAGTCAAGGCTAACCCAAGGACAACAAGGAAGGAGCTCCGGGAAGATCTCATGGCAGTGGGGACATTGGTTTTGTCAATACCATAAGTAACGTACTCCACCGCAATGATCTCCGTTCCAGATGAGCCCGTAAGGTACCTTTACTTTCAAAGCGTCATGTCAAGGCTCGTCTACAGTTTGCTCATGATCACTTGGAGGACTCTGAGACTGACTGGTTCAAGGTTCTCTGGTCTGATGAGACCAAGATCGAGATCTTTGGTGCCAACCACACACGTGACGTTTGGAGACTGGATGGCACTGCATAGGACCCCAAGAATACCATCCCTACAGTCAAGCATGGTGGTGGCAGCATCATGCTGTGGGGCTGTTTCTCAGCCAAGGGGCCTGGCCATCTTGTCCGCATCCATGGGAAGATGGATAGCACGGCCTACCTGGAGATTTTGGCCAAGAACCTCCGCTCCTCCATTAAGGATCTTAAGATGGGTCGTCATTTCATCTTCCAACAAGACAACGACCCAAAGCACACAGCCAAGAAAACCAAGGCCTGGTTCAAGAGGCAAAAAATCAAGGTGTTGCAGTGGCCTAGTCAGTCTCCTGACCTTAACCCAATTGAAAACTTGTGGAAGGAGCTCAAGATTAAAGTCCACAAGAGACACCCAAAGAATCTAGATAACTTGGAGAAGATCTGCATGGAGGAGTGGGCCAAGATAACTCCAGAGACCTGTGCCGGCCTGATCAGGTCTTATAAAAGACGATTATTAGCTGTAATTGCAAACAAAGGTTATTCCACAAAATATTAAACCTAGGGGTTGAATAATAATTGACCCACACTTTTATGTTTAAAATTTATAAAAATTTAACTGAGCAACAAAACTTTTTGGTTTGTAAGATTTATGCATCTGTTAATAAATCCTGCTCTTGTTTGAAGTTTGAAAGCTCTAACTTATTTGCATCTTATTAAACCTGCTAAATCTGCAGGGGGTTGAATGCTACTTGTAGGCACTGTATCAGTCTGATGAGGACTTGCTTGAAGGGTCGTCTTCTCCAACGTAGGCGCCGAGAAACAGTTGCACTTGTCGTCCCTCTATTGACCATGGGCTGAGCAGTCTCTAGGAGTCCGCTGCCTGGAGTTTCGGGCATTAATGTGATATGCACAGGCTTTGAGTCTTTAGCTTTTACAGCACAGTCTATCCCGGGAAAACGATGGTCAGTCTATTATTAAGTCTCACACCAGGAATCAGTGGCTCTGCACTGATACCGTGGGTACCAGGGGGCACAGTCTCTGTACTGATACCGTGGGAGCCAGGGGGTTACAGTCTCTGCAAGGGCCAATGTCTCTACACGGTTCTCAAAGCGCCCTTCTCCAGTCACAGCAGAGTCCGCTTTCATGTACTCACAAGATGCAGTGTTTCTGGGCAATCTCCCTGTATTTGTCCTCTGACTGGGAGCCCTCTCTCCCGGAGCGCAGCTGCACCCTGCTCTGACTGCTGCTCACGCTCTCTGTTCCTTGCACGCGTGCCTTTCCCGCTCTCTGCCCGGCTTCCTTCCTGTCCCAGTCTCTAAGTCTGCCCCCTGGAGAACCTGTAGCACAGCTCAATGGTTCTAGGCACAGAGCCGAGAAGGTAACCGCCCCTGGACTCTTCTTGTGCTTCACCTCCTTACACTACAATGGATATCATGTGCCTCTCTATAGGCTCCAAGCACACAACACGCCATATGCGTGGAGCCTGCAGATAGACAAGATGATTTGCTTCTAATTCCCTATGGGGATACTGGTCTATAAAAGTGATAGCTAAATAAGCATTGCTATTATTCAAGAACACGTTAGTTCTAAATTAATTTTTTTCATAAGACTCAATATTTTTCTTATTTTTCTACTTAGAAAATATTATGAAGCATCAGTAAAGGCCCATTTAGACGAGCTGGAAATCGAGAAGGAGAGTGCATTAGCATGTTGTCACACTTGCGAGTTCAATGCGAGAAACCTGCCTGAGTCTATTGCATCAATACCCGGCACTGCCGCCGGCACTCGGGACCGGAGTGTTCAGCTGCATAGAAATACATACAGCCGCAAACTCCGGTGCTGAGTGCCGGCGGCAGTGACGGGTATTGATGTGAGAAACTCGCGCGAGTTTCTCGCATTGAACTCGCAAGTGTGACCCCGGCCTAATTTTGTGCAAACAATCAAATGACAAACAAGCAAAATGATCATTTGTCAGGTGATTGGATTGTTCAAGCCGGCATTAACCCCATCAGTCCCGAGTCTGTTACACCTTCCTGACCAAGCCAGATTTTACAAGTCTGACCAGTGTCTATTTATTTGGTCATAATTTATGAAGCTACACTAAATATAAACCGCAGTGAACGAATGGCAGTAAAAACAAAATTGCTGGACACATGCAACTATACTGTATGTATATTAGCAAAAAAAATCCCTGCTCTATATACAATTACTGAGAGACCGCAACTGACAATGTAGCTCTTTGTTTTAGCACAAAAAATACTGTAGTACAAGCTATATACTACAAGACATCTTTACTACAGCTTATGCTGTTCCTAAATCTACACTATTATATTTTTTCAATTCTTGGGTGTTTTTTTTTTTTTACACTTTTTTGTGAAAAAAAATATTTGTGTGCAGTGGACTCTGTTCAGTGGGTTGCAGCCCTAAAATTGAGCACGGATGATGATCAGTGATGTTCAGGCGTGGTAAAAATTAAACAAATGGAAGGAGGAAAATTGCTGTGTGCCAAAAATTATGTGCAAATTATGCGCAAATGCTGATGCTTGCATCAGTGCGCAGTGGCATCAGGATGCACACAGTGGAAGGTTGAGGGGGATATTGGGGAATTTAGGTTTGGGAAGGAGGGATCAGGGCCTGAAGCAAAGGACAGGCATCAAGTCAGGGATCTTCGATCTTCAGATGTCAAACAACACAGCACTAGCGGAAGCAGCAGCAAAGATCAGGAGAGGATGCCTGTGGTAGAACCATAAGTCCCAGCAGCCAGATCGCAAAGCAGCACAGCACCGCTCTGCACCACGTATCTCACTGGAATGGAGGCAGGAAGAGTGGTGACCAGCAGATGACCTGACTCTGCCAGCATTTGATTGGATCGTTGCAATAAAGCGACCATTCAGAAGATCGCAGGTACAGGGGGCGGGCTTGGGAGTCTAAACACGGTAATCATTCTCCTGCATAATCTACCAATACATGGGAAGTTATTGTAAAATATGACATACCGGTACGTCATATGTCAGGAAAGGGTTAAAATCATTGTGATCAAGCACGCATTGTCCTGTGTAAACAGGAATCCTGCTGCTGGTAACGATCACACAGAATTCCAGTCAATATGTTTAGACCACTAAATGACCGCTGATCTACTTATATATAGACGAGGGCCAAGGTCAGGAAATGTATATGCACTTTAAGGATCACCATTAGAGATAATCAAATCTGCCAAGATTCAAATTTGCCAAATCTTGCAGATTTTACAAGGAAATTTGTTTTGCAGCCAGTAACTTGTTGTGAATTGAATGTTCCTTTATTATGCTCTACGGACTTTCCAGATCCAGGAGCATACTAATTATAGGATGCAAAAAAATGTAATACCGCACCATTCTCCTGTCCCGCCATCCTCACAGCCCACGGTCCGGTCCTGAATGCCTCTTCCTTTTCCATTTTCCCATCGTACACATCCTCTTCAGCCTCTTTACCCCAGGCCCTAACTTTCACCTAGACTTTGCCTCTGACATCACTTCGCACCGTGACATCAACTGGGCTATGTGCGTCACGATGGCACAGCGTGCAGTGACATCAGAAGCTTAGCGATCTGGAAGTTATGGCCTGGGGTGAAGAGGCTGAAGAGGGTGCATTTGATGGGGCAGGGGAAAAAGAAGAGGCTTAGAGGACCATATGGTGGGCTGTGGACAAGGCAGGACAGGTGAGTGGTGAGGGGAATATTATTACTTAACCATTTGCCTTGTCTTGTATGGTTCAGCAAAACGGTGGCCGCAGCTAGCCACCATTCTACCGAATTTGCACTGAGCAAATTGCAAAAAAAAAAAATCAATATTCTAAAGAATATGAGGCCTTGTAAAATTTGACGATAACAAATTTACTCATCTCTAATCACCATATTTTTTTTTACAATCAAGAATATTTTCTGACGTACCCAGAAAGTGAAGCACCGACATATGACTCAGCTAATGGTCCTAGTCTTTGTTGTGTCACATACATATCATGCCTCTATGAATCCTAACACTAAAACTTCACTTAAAATATCCTTTGAACTAACCCTATAATCTACTAATTATCATAGGTGTTTCCTGCTTCCGTAGGTTTTGATCTAATTGTAGGCGTGACCTTGGGAAACATTACCTAACGTTCAGCGCAAATCTCAGCGCTGTGTCAAATGACTACTGCATGGACTGTCAGCTATAGGCGACAGTTGTCAGGTCAGCCATGTGGTGCAGGGCAGCAGGAATATTGTTGCTTCATGTCAATACTGAATGCATCTAGTTCACACAAGTCTAAAAGTGCAGTAAAAATGTATGAGAAAAAAATAGGAGAAAAAGTACAGAGACAGATAACCAAAAATGCCCACAATCTAAAATCACATAATATATCGTTAAAAATAGAAAGCAAGATGGTGGTCAGGGTTATGCTCAGAGGAACTGTAACAAAATCGGGATCAAATCTAAATGGGCAAAATAATATTAGTAATTATTGACATTCCATGTGGGATATGAACACAAATATTCAAGATTAATAAACATCAAAAGGAACTAATGCAATGCAGAATGCCAAAATAAGGGGTAAAGAACATAATGCCAGCCTAGTTGGGATTCATTAAGACTGGCACACCAATCTTAATAAAGAGCTTGCTGGAGTACACTGCCCTGATTCATTATCGGCATGCACCCCTTAATGAATCAGGCACGTCTGATTCTCAATGTGGACCGCTACCAGAAATGTACGCCACTATGGTGGCGGAACATGTCATGAATTTGGCAGGCAGACATGATCACGTCCTGCCCAGCATATGTCCCGTCCATATTGGCATAGTTATTCTGGACTGCTGTGTAAACAGCAAAAGTTGAAAAATTTTGCAACTTATTAAGATGTTTAAGCAAGATTTCTGGAACAAGCACCTTAATGAATCAGCTCCTGAGCGCTGGGATTGCACCATGGGCTCATACATACACAGACCATATTCGCACCACAGCTCACATGGGTTTTAATCTAATAATGGTTATGTGTGCCAGAAATATTTACATCTAAATGAATGAAAAATGTTAAATATATCTTAGACTTTGAGAACAGTGGGTTAGTAAAGTGTTTGCATCCAAAGTGTAAGATTTTCCTTAAAAGGGTTGTCTAGAACTCAGACAACCCTTTCTCAAGTCCTATGTTTCGCCCTTGTAAAATAATAACACCTACACTCGCTTTTAGTGCAGGCACCATTCCAGAGTTGTCAACTCTCCCTGAGATCGTGTAACATTGTTATGTCAAGCAATCCCTGTGGCCAACCCGCTCTGGCATCACGTAGGAAGTGAGCGTTGGTGCTGCTCTAACTTCCTCCAAATATTTGTCATTTGGCCAAAGGAGAGAAGAGTGAAGCCAGCACTCACTGACTTCAGGGATCATGTGACATAATAGTGAAAGCAGTGCATGCTCAGTTGGTGCGTTATCTACCTTGTATGGAAGAGAACAGTGAGACCTCACATCCGAGGAGCTTAGCCTGTCTATGGAGTGTGCACACTGGGCAGGTCCACGTCTTCCATGTTTCGCAGTTTTCTTTGGAATTTTCTTGGTCTTTGGGTTGACGTCACATAATGTTACAGTACTGATCATGATTTCGACCTTTGGCTTATCTTTACTCTGAAACAGAATGCAAATTGTCTTGACCTTGACCCTTAACCTTTGTATTAGTAATACATGTAAAAAATATAGGATACATAGTTGACAATATTTTGATCAAAAGAGAGTAAAACCCATCCCACTGCGATAAGGTCTACCCTTAGAATGGTCCCTAACTCTAGTGACTCTCCTTGCTATGTGCCAGCAGACCTCAAAATAGATTATTAACTAATTATTATTTACTACTGCTTGCATTATCTCCATCTGCTTCAGCTGTAATCGTTACGCTGCATGGTTTATATATGGTTTGCCTCTGGTGGAGGAGAGCAGCAGTGTGCGAGTAAGGAATCGGTAAGTACTTGTTAGCTGGCACTGTTCAGGGCTTATTGTAATGATCTCTGTTTTGAGATCATTGGCATCTGAAGAAAAGGGCACTAGGAAAAAAAGTTTTAATTTAAGTAACTAAAGGGTTATTTCCAATATCATTGGGATCCCAACCAGTGTCAAGAGCAAGGCATCTAAATGCCCTATCAGAATGGAGGATCACCGCGCTGGACTGCGAGAGATAGCTTAGCACAGCGTTCGTTATCTCCTGTAAACAATTGATGGGGTGGTGGTGGATTTACTGTAAATTCTATCGGGCCATCGCAGAGCCCCTTTCTTGGGATCGGTTATCTTTTGGACAGATGATAACTCCACCGATGAAGGTGGAGAATAGCCTTTAACAGCCATCTACAACCTAACAGAGGTGTCCCTCTTCTGGTATGAAGTCAGCCATGTTTGACATTTTTGTCAGATAGCAGGGGAAAAACATTTTTCATGTTGCAAAAGATTTTTTCAGCTGCAAATGAAGCAACGTTCCCAAAAAAGTTTCTTCATCCATCTCCTCGTATCATTGAGCATATGCGGTCAGTCTGAACCACTGGAACGATTCACATGGATTAAGATGTGGCTGCACTGCAGAGGCGATCGTTCCCATGCGATCTTTTAAGTAACATGTACTGGCATTGTATCTGTCGGGGCTCAGCTTAGCTCTCACCATATAAACCCCCTCAGAGCTGACACATTTTTTCTTTGATAACCAGGTTTCTTTGGTTTCTGTTCATTTTTGAAGGAATTTATTGTTTGCGATTTTGCATTTGACCCAGACCGTCCGGCATCGTTGGCTTCGGATCAATGCCTGTCCTGTATTTGCCTTATCATGTTGTATAAACCCCTGTCCTCTTTGACCCTGGATTTATTCAGCCACGTTTCTTCTTTTCAATTCAGAGATCTGCAAACTGTTGCTATTAGAGATTACTTTTGGGACATGACCTGAGGATTCCCTGTCCAGAGTCCCTGCCACCATAAGGGGTGATTTAAGGTTACAAATTACTAAATCCATTAGACTCCAGCCTCCAGGTTAAACACTAAATCTAATCTATAAGGAGACGGTGGGTCCACACGTCTTTCCGGAGGTCTCACGTGACACCGCTGTGGCATTTATTCTAATGACCAATATGATGACTACGGCCATATGATGACGATAATGAGGACATTTTTAATGGCAGGAGCTACAAAGGAGCTGAACATCTGGTGATCTCGCATGAAATATAACAATCCAGACTGCTTTGAAAATCTCGGGTGCTTATTAGATTCTGAATACAATTAATCATTTATTCTCATTCGTATATTCGTATATACTGTGTATACGGCATATATATATATGTATATACATATACAGTGGGGCAAAAAAGTATTTAGTCAGTCAGCAATAGTGCAAGTTCCACCACTTAAAAAGATGAGAGGCGTCTGTAATTTACATCATAGGTAGACCTCAACTATGGAAGAGAAACTGAGAAAAAAAAATCCAGAAAATCACATTGTCTGTTTTTTTATCATTTTTTTTGCATATTATGGTGGAAAATAAGTATTTGGTCAGAAACAAACAATCAAGATTTCTGGTTCTCACAGACCTGTAACTTGTTCTTTAAGAGTCTCCTCTTTCCTCCACTCATTACCTGTAGTAATGGCACCTGTTTAAACTTGTTATCAGTATAAAAAGACACCTGTGCACACCCTCAAACAGTCTGACTCCAAACTCCACTATGGTGAAGACCAAAGAGCTGTCAAAGGACACCAGAAACAAAAAATTGTAGCCCTGCACCAGGCTGGGAAGACTGAATCTGCAATAGCCAACCAGCTTGGAGTGAAGAAATCAACAGTGGGAGCAATAATTAGAAAATGGAAGACATACAAGACCACTGATAATCTCCCTCGATCTGGGGCTCCACGCAAAATCCCACCCCGTGGGGTCAGAATGATCACAAGAACGGTGAGCAAAAATCCCAGAACCACGCGGGGGGACCTAGTGAATGAACTGCAGAGAGCTGGGACCAATGTAACAAGGCCTACCATAAGTAACACACTACGCCACCATGGACTCAGATCCTGCAGTGCCAGACGTGTCCCACTGCTTAAGCCAGTACATGTCCGGGCCCGTCTGAAGTTTGCTAGAGAGCATTTGGATGATCCAGAGGAGTTTTGGGAGAATGTCCTATGGTCTGATGAAACCAAACTGGAACTGTTTGGTAGAAACACAACTTGTCGTGTTTGGAGGAAAAAGAATACTGAGTTGCATCCATCAAACACCATACCTACTGTAAAGCATGGTGGTGGAAACATCATGCTTTGGGGCTGTTTCTCTGCAAAGGGGCCAGGACGACTGATCCGGGTACATGAAAGAATGAATGGGGCCATGTATCGTGAGATTTTGAGTGCAAACCTCCTTCCATCAGCAAGGGCATTGAAGATGAAACGTGGCTGGGTCTTTCAACATGACAATGATCCAAAGCACACCGCCAGGGCAACGAAGGAGTGGCTTCGTAAGAAGCATTTCAAGGTCCTGGAGTGGCCTAGCCAGTCTCCAGATCTCAACCCTATAGAAAACCTTTGGAGCGAGTTGAAAGTCCATGTTGCCAAGCGAAAAGCCAAAAACATCACTGCTCTAGAGGAGATCTGCATGGAGGAATGGGCCAACATACCAACAACAGTGTGTGGCAACCTTGTGAAGACTTACAGAAAACGTTTGACCTCTGTCATTGCCAACAAAGGATATATTACAAAGTATTGAGATGAAATTTTGTTTCTGACCAAATACTTATTTTCCACCATAATATGCAAATAAAATGTTAAAAAAACAGACAATGTGATTTTCTGGATTTTTTGTTCTCAGTTTGTCTCCCATAGTTGAGGTCTACCTATGATGTAAATTACAGACGCCTCTCATCTTTTTAAGTGGTGGAACTTGCACTATTGCTGACTGACTAAATACTTTTTTGCCCCACTGTATATATATATACCACATTGGTTTATCGTTTCAGTAGCTTGCCTTACACTGTGGTCCATGTCTGTTCAATGACACATTCATGTGATAGCGGCAGCGTCTACAATACACTGTATATGCCCTCCTCGGAACATTTGCATAACTAAACTCTCCGTGGACCACATTATTGCCACATTTGCCAGCTTCCTGGTGGCTCGGTGACAACAGCAATCAATTTCAACTGAAACAGCATGGCTTTATCTGTGCTCCTCATTCACTGCCATTATCTCGCCATTATTGAAAGTTCTTAAATGTCTCCAACTGTACATAAAAAGCTGCTATCTCATATTACACAATCCATGATGGAGCTCCCTTTAAAGCAGATGGCTGGCAAAGACAAATGCGATTATGAATGAATTGGGAACTCTATCACCGCGACGATATTGATTGGCTTGTTTAGAATTGGTGACAGTTATGATGATAACTAGTTTAGAAAGCAAATGCATCCTGAACTCGCTGGACTATCATGAGCAAATATATCAACTATTATCAGTATTGTCAGATAAGAGCTAATGCTTTGTGCTCAATCCAATGGGAATATATCAATTAATCCATCAGATACCAATGTGTTTGCATTTGTCATTTCATACACGGTATATACAATATATCTGGTGCAGTAAAACAGATATGCTATTAGTTCATATTTTCTTTGTTAAAGAGAATATATCAGCAGGTTTTTGCTATGTAGTCGGATGACAGCGTGAGGTAGGAGTTAAAACACAGAATTTAGCGATGTGTCACATGTCAGGTTGTGTGCTGTTGTTTACTTACAGTGAAGCTTTTATTACTAAGACGTTATCTGTTGTGAATTCTGCTCTTGGGTTCCCTCCAGTGGTTGTTGGTGGGAATGCAGTTGTCTCTGACTCGCAGTCCTGGCCAGGTGTATCGGATAATTACAATTCTGACTGGGATATTTAGGTGTGCAGGATCCTTTAGCCCTTGCCAGTTGTCAATGTTTCTCTGGAAGTGTTGGATCTCTGCCTGGCCTCTCCTGCTTATCTGCCAGTTCAGCAAAGATAAGTGTATGTTTCTTTTCCTGTGGTACACATGCAGTGTGCTTATTTTCAGTACTGTTCGTTTGTTTTTCTTTTGTCCAGATTAGACTGTGTCTGTGTTTTCTCAGTCTGGTTGGTTTCACTGGAGTTGCAGATATACGCTCCTACATCTTTAGTTAGATGTAGGAAGTTTTTTGTATATTCTGCTGTGGATTTTTTGAAGGGTTTTAATACTGACCACACAGAACTCTGTCCTATCCTGTCCTATCTAGCTAGAGTGGCCTCCTGTGCTAAATCCTGTTTTTTCTGCCTGTGTATGTTTTTTCCTCTCCGACTCACCGCCAATATTTGTGGGGGGCTGTCTATCCTTTGGGGATTTTCTCTGAGGCAAGATAGTATTCCGATTTCCATCTTTAGAGGTATTTAGTCCTCCGGCTGTGACGAGGTGTCTAGGTGTGTTAGGTACACTCCACGGCTACTTCTAGTTGCGGTGTTAAGTTTAGGTTTGCGGTCAGTATAGTGGCCACTTTCTCCAGTGAAAGTTCTCATGCAGCTCCAAGGTCACCGGATCATAACAGTACAACTGGCCAACAATGAGTTAAATGCATCTCAGAAGAAGGGAATGAAGCTCTTGAGCCATTTTTTTTTCTCCAGTCTGTTTTGTGTTCTCTTCCCTCTTAATAAATGGGTGGCTGAGGAGCCTGGTGCAAGCATGAATGTTCAGGAATTAGCTTCTCATGTAGACCAGCTTGCTGCTAGGGTGCAAGGTATTTCTGATTATATTGTTCAGACTCCTGCTTTAGAACCGAAGATTCCTACTCCTGATTTGTTTTCTGGTGACAGGTCTAAATTTTTGAGTTTTAAAAACAACTGTAAACTGTTTTTTGACCTGAGACCTCGATCCTCTGGTGATTCCATTCAGCAGGTAAAAATCGTAATCTCCCTGCTGCGTGGCGACCCGCAGGATTGGGCGTTTTCCCTGGAATCTGGGAATCCGGCTTTGCTTAATATTGACTCCTTTTTTCAGGCTTTAGGACTATTATATGATGAACCTAATTCTGTGGATCAAGCTGAGAAGACCTTGTTGGCCCTGTCTCAGGGTCAAGAGGCGGCAGAATTGTATTGTCAGAAATTCAGAAAATGGTCTGTATTGACTAAATGGAATAATGATGCTTTGGCGGCAATTTTCAGAAGGGGGCTTTCTGAATCTGTTAAAGATGTTATGGTAGGGTTTCCCACGCCTTCCGGTCTGAGTGATTCTATGTCTCTAGCCATTCAGATTGACCGACGCCTGCGGGAGCGCAGAACTGTGCGCGCTGTGGCGTTATCCTCAGAGCAAATTTCTGAGCCTATGCAATGTGATAGAATTCTGTCTAGAACGGAACGACAAGGTTTCAGACGTCAAAATAGGTTGTGTTATTATTGTGGCGACGCTTCTCGTGTCATTTCTGTCTGCCCCAAGCGGACAAAGAGGATCGCCAGTTCAATTACCATCAGTACTGTACAACCTAAATTTCTGTTATCTGTGTCCTTGATCTGCTCATTGTCATCATTTTCTGTCATGGCGTTTGTGGATTCAGGCGCCGCCTTGAATTTAATGGATTTTGAGTTTGCCAAGTGTTGTGGTTTTCCCTTGTAGCCTTTGCAGAACCCTATTCCTTTAAGGGGCATTGATGCTACACCCTTGGCTAGAAATAAGCCCCAGTTTTGGACACAGGTAACCATGCGCATGGCGCCAGCCCATCAGGAAGATTGTCGATTTCTGGTGTTGCATAACTTGCATGATGTTATCGTGCTGGGTTTTCCATGGTTGCAGGTACATAATCCTGTGTTGGACTGGAAGTCCATGTCTGTGACTAGTTGGGGTTGTCAGGGGGTTCATAATGATGTTCCTTTGATGTCAATCTCCTCTTCTTCACATTCTGAGATTCCAGAGTTTTTGTCTGATTTTCAGGATGTATTCGATGAGCCCAAGTCCAGTTCCCTTCCACCGCACAGGGACTGTGATTGTGCTATTGACTTGATTCCAGGCTGTAAGTTTCCTAAGGGTCGACTTTTTAATCTATCTGTGCCTGAACATACCGCCATGCGGAGCTATATTAAGGAGTCTTTGGAGAAAGGGCATATTCGGCCATCTTCTTCACCGTTGGGAGCGGGGTTCTTTTTTGTTGCTAAAAAAGATGGTTCCTTGAGACCCTGTATAGATTATCGCCTCTTGAATAAAATCACGGTCAAGTTTCAATACCCGTTACCTTTGCTTTCCAATTTGTTTGCTAGGATTAAGGGAGCTAGTTGGTTTACCAAGATTGACCTTCGAGGGGCATATAATCTTGTTCGTATTAAGCAGGGTGATGAATGGAAAACTGCGTTTTACACGCCCGAAGGCCATTTTGAATACCTTGTGATGCCATTCGGACTCTCTAATGCTCCATCTGCTTTTCAGTTCTTCATGCATGATATCTTCCGGACTTATCTTGATAAATTCTTGATTGTATATTTGGACGATATTTTGATTTTTTCCGATGATTGGGAGTCTCATGTGCAACAGGTCAGGATGGTATTTCAGATCCTTCGTGACAATGCCCTGTTTGTGAAAGGGTCTAAGTGTCTCTTTGGGGTGCAGAAAGTCTCTTTTTTGGGCTCCACTTTTTCTCCTTCGTCTATAGAGATGGACCCGGTTAAGGTTCAGGCCATTCATGATTGGATTCAGCCCACATCTGTGAAGAGCCTTCAGGAATTTTTTTCAGTTTTGCAAATTTTTATCGCCGTTTCATTGCTAATTTTTCCAGCGTGGTTAAGCCCTTGACCGATTTGACGAAGAAGGGCGCTGATGTGGCGAATTGGTCCTCTGCGGCTGTCTCTGCCTTTCAGGAGCTTAAACGTCGATTTACTTCTGCCCCTGTGTTGCGCCAACCGGATGTTTCTCTTCCGTTTCAGGTTGAGGTTGACGCTTCTGAGATTGGGGCAGGGGCCGTTTTGTCTCAGAGGGATCCTGTTGGTTCCTTAATGAAACCGTGTGCCTTCTTTTCCCGTAAGTTTTCGCCTGCTGAACCCAATTATGATGTCGGCAATCGGGAGTTGTTGGCTATGAAGTGGGCGTTTGAGGAGTGGCGACATTGGCTTGAGGGAGCTAAGCACCGTATTGTGGTCTTGACTGATCATAAGAATTTGATTTACCTCGAGTCTGCTAAATGGCTGAATCCTAGACAGGCTCGATGGTCCTTGTTTTTTTCCCGTTTTGATTTCGTGGTCTCGTACCTTCCGGGTTCTAAGAATATTAAGGCTGATGCCCTCTCTAGGAGTTTTTTGCCTGATTCTCCTGAGGTCTTAGAGCCGGTCAGTATTCTGAAAGAGGGTGTGGTCCTTTCTGCCATTTCCCCTGATTTACGATGGGTTCTTCAGGAATTTCAGGTTGACAAACCTGACCGCTGTCCTGTGGGGAAATTGTTTGTTCCTGACAGATGGACTAGTAGAGTGATTTCTGAGGTTCACTGTTCCGTGTTGGCCGCTCATCCTGGCATTTTTGGTACCAGAGATTTGGTTGGTAGGTCCTTTTGGTGGCCTTCATTGTCACGTGATGTGCGTTCTTTTGTGCAGTCCTGTGGGACTTGTGCGCTGGCCAAGCCTTGTTACTCCCGTGCTAGTGGGTTGCTTTTGCCATTTCCAGTCCCTGAGAGGCCCTGGACGCATATTTCGATGGATTTTATTTCTGATCTTCCGGTCTCCCAGAAGATGTCTGTTATCTGGGTTGTTTGTGACCGGTTCTCTAAGATGGTTCATTTGGTGCCCTTGCCTTCCTCCTCTGATTTGGTTTCGTTGTTCTTTCAGCATGTGGTTCGTTTGCATGGTATTCCGGAGAATGTTGTTGCCGACAGAGGTTCCCAGTTTGTTTCTAGATTTTGGCGGGCCTTTTGTGCTAGGCTGGGCATTGATTTGTCTTTTTCTTCTGCATTTCATCCTCAGACAAATGGCCAGACCGAGCGAACTAATCAGACCTTGGAGACTTATTTGAGATGCATTGTGTCTGCTGATCAGGATGATTGGGTGGCTTTCTTGCCATTGGCCGAGTTTGCCCTTAATAATCGGGCTAGTTCTGCTACCTTGGTTTCGCCTTTCTTTTGTAATTTTGGTTTTCATCCTCGTTATTCTTCTGGGCAGGTTGAGCCTTCTGACTGTCCTGGTGTGGATTCTGTGGTGGACAGGTTGCAGCAGATTTGGGCTCATGTGGTGGACAAGTTGGTGTTGTCTCAAGAGGAGGCTCAACGTTTTGCTAATCGTCGTCGGTGTGTTGGTTCCCGGCTTCGGGTTGGGGATCTGGTCTGGTTGTCTTCCCGTCATGTTCCTATGAAGGTTTCTTCTCCTAAGTTTAAACCTCAGTTTATTGGTCCTTATAGGATTTCTGAGATTATTAATCCGGTGTCTTTTCGACTGGCGCTTCCGGCCTCTTTTGCTATCCATAATGTCTTCCATAGATCTTTGTTGCGGAAATATGTGGAGCCCATTGTTCCCTCTGTTGATCCTCCGGCCCCTGTGTTGGTTGATGGGGAGTTGGAATATGTTGTTGAGAAGATTTTTGATTCCCGTTTTTCGAGGCGGAAGCTTCAGTACCTGGTCAAATGGAAGGGTTATGGCCAGGAGGATAATTCTTGGGTTTTTGCCTTTGATGTCCATGCTGCTGATTTGGTCCGTGCCTTTCATCTGGCTTGTCCTGATCGTCCTGGGGGCCCTGGTGAGGGTTCGGTGACCCCTCCTCAAGGGAGGGGTACTGTTGTGAATTCCGCTTTTGGGTTCCCTCCAGTGGTTGTTGGTGGGAATGCAGTTGTCTCTGACTCGCAGTCCTGGCCAGGTGTATCGGATAATTACAATTCTGACTGGGATATTTAGGTGTGCAGGATCCTTTAGCCCTTGTCAGTTGTCAATGTTTCTCTGGAAGTGTTGGATCTCTGCCTGGCCTCTCCTGCTTATCTGCCAGTTCAGCAAAGATAAGTGTCTGTTTCTTTTCCTGTGGCACACATGCAGTGTGCTTATTTTCAGTACTGTTCGTTTGTTTTTCTTTTGTCCAGATTAGACTGTGTCTGTGTTTTCTCAGTCTGGTTGGTTTCACTGGAGTTGCAGATATACGCTCCTACATCTTTAGTTAGATGTAGGAAGTTTTTTGTATATTCTGCTGTGGATTTTTTGAAGGGTTTTAATACTGACCGCACAGAACTCTGTCCTATCCTGTCCTATCTAGCTAGCGTGGCCTCCTGTGCTAAATCCTGTTTTTTCTGCCTGTGTATGTTTTTTCCTCTCTGGCTCACCGCCAATATTTGTGGGGGGCTGTCTATCCTTTGGGGATTTTCTCTGAGGCAAGATAGTATTCCGATTTCCATCTTTAGGGGTATTTAGTCCTCCGGCTGTGACGAGGTGTCTAGGTGTGTTAGGTACACTCCACGGCTACTTCTAGTTGCGGTGTTAAGTTTAGGTTTGCGGTCAGTATAGTGGCCACTTTCTCCAGTGAAAGTTCTCATGCAGCTCCAAGGTCACCGGATCATAACAGTTATCATTGCAGTGACCAGTTGGTGCGTGCTTGCTGGTATGACTCCACCCACTCCTGTGATGAGCAGCTTACTGTCTATAGGCATTGTGCATATAGAGTTTGGGGTGGGCGGAGTTAGCTTTCTGAGCTCTGCTGCTTACATCTAAAAATTCTGTTTCAAAACTGCAGCATCTAGTAAACTGAGTGATAGATCATTGGATGCAGGGTCTCTTTCTCTACATCATGCTGCTCTCAGACTAGTAAAACTCTACTGATAGATAGCCTTTAAAATGTCTTCTTTTTTCTCCCAATAGCATCTGTTCCTCATTATTTAGAAAAATTAAAAATTCTACATGAAGTACTCTGAAGCCAGGGCAAGTACACTTGTAAATGGGCTAGAAGAAGAACACAATGGGGGAAACAGAAGTAGCTGGGAAATAAATACTAGCTATAAAGTGCCACACATGTAAATAACATGCAAAACCAAACAAAAAGAAAAAAGGGATGTGTGATATAAGCACTGTACAATACACAGACAATGCACAAAAATATCAAAAAATAATCACAAAAATCACCATTTTTTTTCAAAGACCAAATGTTTAAAAAGCACAAAAAGGTCCCAGCGTCACCAAATTCTGAAAATATGGACTTAAAGGGAATATGTCATCAGGTTTTTGTTATGTAATCTGAGAGCAGCATGGTGTAGGTGCAAAGAGCCTGATTCCAGAGATGTGTCTCTTACTGGGCCATGCTTTGCTATTTCAATAATATTAGTGTTTTATTAGCAGAAGATTATCACTATAGGACAAACATCCTCGTACCTCCTAGTCCAACCATGCCTCCAGCACCTAGCTCTCTGTCACTATACATCGTATGCATAAAGCTGTGGTGTTTGTGGGGTTACATATGGCTGAGCATTCTGAGTACTGCTACATCTGCAGCAGAGAAAACTGATTCACAGCTGCTTCACCCAGTAAAAAATGGTGATTCATAACTACTGCAACCATTAAGCTAAATGATACATCACTGAAATCAGGCTCTCTGCCCCTACATCATGCTGCTGTCAGATTACATAGCAGAAACCTACTGACAGATTCCCTTTAACATCCCAGGTACCAGAATGATGGAAGTATATTGCTCTTCGATATAAAAAAAAGTATATCAAATCAATCTGCAATACATGAAACTAAGCATAAGCAAAATAAAGCAGAATGTTTGGCATTTTAGTTTGCAGTTTTATGTACTCTATCTCAACTGTTTATTATATCACTTAAGGTACCTTCACACTGAACAACTTAACAACGATATCGCTAGCGATCCGTGACGTTGCAGCGTCCTGGCTAGCGATATTGTTGTGTTTGACACGCAGCAGCGATCAGGATTCTGCTGTGAGATCGTTGGTCGGAGCAGAAAGGCCAGAACTTTATTTCGTCGCTGGATCACCCGCTGACATCGCTGAATCGGCATGTGTGACGCCGATCCAGCGATGTCTTCACTGGTAACCAGGGTAAACATCGAGTTACTAAGCGCAGGGCCGCACTTAGTAACCCGATGTTTACCTTGGTTACTAGTGTAAATGTAAAAAACAAACAAACACTACATACTTACATTCCGGTGTCTGTCGCGTTCCCCGGCGTTCTGCTTCCCTGCACTGTGTCAGCACCGGCCGGCCGTAAAGCAGAGCACACCGGTGACATCACCGCTGTGCTTTACGGCCGGCGCTTACACAATGCAGGGAAGCAGAACGCCGGGGGACGTGACAGACACCGGAATGTAAGTATGTAGTGTTTGTTTTTTTTTTACGTTTACACTGGTAACCAGGGTAAACTTCGGGTTACTAAGCGCGGCCCTGCGCTTAGTAACCCGATGTTTACCCTGGTAAGGCCTCTTTCACACTTCAGTCTTTTGGCGTCAGTCACTACCGACATAGTGACGGATTGACGGATCCGTCACAATTGTTGCGAAAACGGTTCTAACGGATCCGTTTTTTTGACGGATCCGTTACTTGGGGGTTGTCTGGGAGAAGTATCTACTTTTTGGAGCATGCGCAATTGAAAAAACGGATTGGGGCGACGGATCCGCCGAAAAAACGGTTGCGGCGGATCCGTCGCCCATAGGCAGCCATTCTATGGAATGGCGGACGCGACGGATCCGTCGCGATCCGCCATTTCGGCGTTGACAAAAAACGTTGCAATGTCCGTCTATTTTCAGAAAACGTCCGCCAAATTTCGACGGATCCGTCGCATGGCGGATGGAACGGACGACCATCCGTCACAATCCGTCACTAATGCAAGTCTATGGGAAAATAACGGATCCGTCAAAAAAAAATGACGGATCCGTTATTTGAGGAAAATGGCGGTTTTAGACTGACGCCAAATAACTGAAGTGTGAAAGAGGCCTTACCCAGGGACTTCGGCATCGTTGGTCGCTGGAGAGCTGTCTGTGTGACAGCTCTCCAGCGACCACACAGCGACGCTGCAGCGATCGGCATCGTTGTCTAGGTCGCTGCAGCGTCACTAAATGTGACTGTTTCTTCTTTTGACTGTGGTTATAGAAGTGGAATACAATGGCGCATGTGCATGGTTTTTATCCCAGGCCTTTGATATAGTTGATTGTCTTCAAGGACATAAATCAAGCCAGACAGAACAAGAATAAGGAGCAGATATCTTGATTTGATTCTGCAGCTTTTCCTAATTGTAAATAAGTAATTATGGAAAAATACAGAGAAGGTAGGTATTAAACTTCATACGTTCGTGTATGGGTGGTGGTTTGGGATGCAAAAACTTTTGACCAGTTCCTGATAATGTCTCTTTTCAACAAGTTTTCCACCCACGGACAAATAATAATCAGTGACTTGAGAAGTCATAAAACAAAGATCTGGTAGACATTCCTATCAGAAAATAATGAATGTAATTTCTGCTAGGCAACACATATAGCAAAAAACATGCCCCAGGCAGCAATAACTATGGTAAATGTCATAAAAGTGGCACTTAGATTTATACATTTTTCAGAATATGCAAACTGACTTCCATAGGTGGAAAAAGCCAACAACCATTTTTTTTATTAGAACAGCGCTATTACGCCCACGTGTTATTTGTGGATTGATTGTTCATCTGATTGTAAAGGTGGAGAGTTGTCCTGACTAGAAATGTGCGAATATCTTCTGCTCCCTCCTTATTCGGCCAAGCTATAGCGCTTACCG
The DNA here is from genome assembly GCF_032444005.1 of Ranitomeya imitator. Taxonomy (NCBI): domain Eukaryota; kingdom Metazoa; phylum Chordata; class Amphibia; order Anura; family Dendrobatidae; genus Ranitomeya; species Ranitomeya imitator. The sequence goes on from NC_091287.1 coordinate 439,953,069, forward strand.
GAGAAGCTGCAGTCCGGGTACCTGGACCGCTCCGATGCACACAGGCGCTCCATACTGCGACACATGCAGCTGCAGCGCCGGACACCTGATTATCGGGAGCGCTCCAGGTATCCGGGTTCCCGCTGTAGTTTATGCGATAAGTGATATAGCTTGCCGAATAAGGAGGAAGACGAAGATATTCGCTCATCTCTAGTCCTGACACTCTCTGAATATTTCATGTATTAATGTATTTCAATAACCTGTTTTACATGTGATTTTACATACTATACACAGCAGCAGTTTAGATAGCCTGTGATAGGGTTAACAGTTAGAAGTCAGCCCAGATTGGCATGAGTCACATGGGCACACAGGAAGCTAGTTCCTGTTTGTCAGGCAATTGACTAATAGATTTTGAAGAGGTAAGTATTATTGTTTAGAAGGCCACAAGTAAGAGAGTGTGTTAGCGACAGAAAATTTGAAGGGTTAAAAGGTTCTAGAACAAGTTCTACAGCAGATGAATTCAATCCTAGGGTACTGAAAGAGTTAGCAGAGGAAATTGAAGAACCACAAGCCAGAATCTTTGAAAAATCTTGGTGAAAAGGGGAAGTCTCTGAAGATTGGAGAAGGGCAAATATCCCTATCTTCCAAAAAGGAAGGAAGATGGAGCCAGAAAATTACAGGCCAGTGAGCCTTACTTCTATACAGCTGGCATGAATCAGAGCCTGGCTGTGGCCAGGTATATTTTTTTCTGAAACACTCTAATGTGTTAAAGAAAATATTGTTGTTAGCTCCAACCGGAGACTATATGGAAAAACCAGACTAGTCCAGCATTGCTCTTGGCCGGTTTCTCCCTGCGCTGCTCAAGGTGATTGACATGTCTCTTCCCTATGTACACACGCAGAAAAGACCTGTCAGCCACCTGGAACAAAGCTGGGAAAAGGTGGCAAGAGGTAACATTGGACTAGTCTGGTGATGGTCTATCCCTATAGCACCCAGCTAGATCTTTAGATCTTCTATGAAACGCTGGGGCATTTCAGAGAATAATATGACGGGCAGCCAGGCTCTGATTTATGCTGCTTGTGGTGTGGGCCGCATGAATCTAGTGACAGGTTGCCTTTAAATCAAGGATGTCTATGAGATACATGCATGTCAATCAGCAAGGTAAAGGAGTAAGTTTGGGATGCTTTATCAAAAAGTAGAATCTGGTTATTGATGAGTCCGCACTGCTATCTTTATTAAAACAAAAGAAGTGTCAGGCCTTGGGCAGCACTAAGTAGAGGTTTTGGGTATTTCTGCTTGGGTTCTCAGATGTATTCCTACAGTAGGTCTTTCAGCTTGCCTGCTGAACGCCCTAATCGGTCATATTTACCTTTCTACATGTAGAGAAAAGAATTCACTTCACAAACATTTTAGGGGACAAGTCCCCACTAAGCCAGCGGTGCATGTCCAATACATGACATATCTGTAAGCAACGATGCTTAGGTCAGTTACACAAGGCTGTTTTTTCCCTCATATGTAAAATCAGTCTATGTTATTTTCAGCCTGCTGGATCCATTTTTGGGCCCTGGATCAGCTTTTACAATCCTTGTTTCATGGGGCATTGACTTTGGCGCGTTTTGTCTTCTTCCCAGCATCGCGCCCTTGTGCACTTAAATATCACATTTTAAATTCTGATTAAATAAGAGCCACAGATCAGATTGACTCACCAAAGGCATCAATTTAATCAGTGTAAAAGTGCCATATGGGCCATGCCTTTACCTTATAATGCTAAAAATGCTACAGGTTCTCTTTAAAGTCAAACATGTCTCCGTTTTTCAGTCTGAAAAAAAAAGACATGTGAGAAGGCACATCGATTGTAATGGGTCCATCATCTGTCCGCAAAAATAAAGGAGAGCACGTGTACCAAAAAAGGTGATGTATGATGCCGACTTCAGAATGTATGTTATGGCTATGGAAAGCAATGAGATGACCAAAGCATTCCTACCAAATGCTTCATTTTGCCCTTTTGCATAAAGTATATTTTTATAATATCCCTACCCAGTGTGATAAATACTTAGGAATAGCATAACAAGATGTCTGATTTATCTCATAGGAGATAAGTGAGAACCTTTGCTTCACAAACCTCATGCTCTACTAATCTCAGTGCAATTTCATTAGCAAATGCAGAAAATTCACACCATCCTCACTGCTCTTTTACAGCCATATAAATACCCTATCATATAGTGGATTATTGGTGTGAAATATTGTTTTTGTTAATATATCTGTTCACATGTGTTACACGTGTTTTTATGGTGCAGGGAAAGTCATGATGAAAAAATTGTGTACCCATCCTGTGTACACATATACAGTTGTGCTCAAAAATGTACATACCTCAGCATAGTTTTTGCTTTTTTGGCCCTTTTTCAGAGAATATGAATGATAACACCAAAATTTTTTCTCCACTCATTGTTAGTGGTTGGGTGAAGCCATTTATTGTCAAACTACTGTGTTTTCTCTTTTTAAATCATAATGACAACCCAAAATATCCAGATGACCCTTGATCAAAAGTTCACATAGCCCATTTCTTAATACCGTGTATTGTCCCCTCTAACATCAATGACAGCTTGAAGTATTTTATGGTAGTTGTGGTTGAGGTTCTTTATTTTCTCAGATAGTAAAGCTCCCACTCTTCTTGGCAAAAAGCCAGCAATTCCTGTAAATTCCTGGGCTGTCTAGTATGAACTGCGCGCTTGAGATCTCCCCAGAGTGGCTCAATAATATTGAGGTCAGGTGACTGAGATGGCCACTCCAGAACCTTCACTTTGTTCTGCTGTAGCCAATGACAGGTCGACTTGGCCTTGTGTTTTGGATCGTTGTCATGTTGGAAGGTCCAAGTACATCCCATGCACAGCTTCTGGACTGATGAGTGCAAATTTGCCTCCAGTATTTGCCGATAACGTGCTGCATTCATCTCTCCTTCAACTTTGAACAAGTTTCCTGTGCCTTTGTAGCTCACACATCCCTAAAACATCAGCGATCCTCCTCCGTACTTTACAGTAGGAATGGTGTTCCTTTCATCATAGGCCTTGTTGACCTCTCTCCAAATGTAACTTTTATGGTTGTGGCCAAAAAGTTCAATTTTGGTCTCATCACTCCAAATTACCTTGTTACAGAAGTTTTGAGGCTTGTCTCTATGCTGTTTTGTGTATTGTAGGCGAGATACTGTTAGGGCTGGCGGAACGCACCAAATAATTATAAGGATGGTATAAGGTGTGTTCACAGCCCGGGGTCCACTGTGCAGAGATGACACCTGCTGCTCGGTAATGGCGGACAGAATATGGCGGTATAATGTGAACACACACGGATTAGCTTCACCCGGTATGTAAGGAAGTAAACCCTGTTGCATCACAGGGCCGCAATACCGCAGAGTGTCGGATTGTGTCACAGGACTCTGCCCCAAGGAAGGACACGGGGTTAGAGTCCCTCTAGACCACTAGCAGTCGGCACCGTAACTGCGGTGCCAGGGAAAAACCTAAATAATGATTTACTGCACTGAGTGCATGCAGCGCCGTTCTGGCGAACACCACTAACCGCCCTAACTAGGGACAGGTAAGCGCACTGGTTGCGCACGGTGCTGCACTGGCCCAAATTATAAATTAAGGGTGCACTCTTGCTGTATGTCATAGAGTAAGACGGGTGCAGTGCCTAATCCACTAATATATATAACCAAAAAGAAGAAAAAAGAATGGACTAAACCAGGCCTGCACAACCGTATAGTATAGAAAAATAGCAAAACACATTTTATTGAACACCACAAAAATACACATAAAAACACTTAAAAATACAAAAATGCTGCACTGGCCAACGCTGCTGTTAGATGCTATAGATTGTGCTTGGTGCTGGATGGCACTAACTGGCACTAGACAGCTCCAACATTCGCAAGCATTCATCAACACTAGGGATGGGAATGATTCGGAGCTTTCACGATAACAGGCACACATCCATACACACACAATAACTGATTTATACTAGCACATGGCCGAGCGGCCATGCAAACCTTTATCTGTAGCCTTCCAGGACCTTCTTAGTGCTCCAATCGGAGCCGCTACAGGACCTGAGCATGTGATCCCCGACCACCAATGAGAGGTCGTCCCGTGGGCATGCTCAGTAGAAGAAAAGCAGGACAGTCCCTGGAAGGTCTGCTCACCTCTGATCAATGCTGGTTACAAAGGCTGGGCCTGGAATGGCAGCTGTAACCATATGCACAGTATCTGCTTGAGCCAGACGCTGGGACCGATGTCTCCGCTGAGCAGGCTCCACTGCGGCTGGAGGAGAATGGGAGACCGAAGCGGACATGGTTTGAGATTCCCCCTGTGCAGCGGTGGGAACTCGACACCTAACAGATACTTTATGGCATTTGCGCAGTAATGGCTTTCTTTTGGCGACTCAACCATACAGTCCATTTTTCTTCAAGTGCCTCCTTATTGTGCATCTTGAAACAGCCACACCACTAGTTTTCAGAGAGTCCTGTATTTCAGCTGATGTTATTTATGGGTTTTTCTTTGCATCCCAAATTATCCTGGCAATTGTGGATGACATTTTTGTTGGTTTACCTGACCGTGGTTTTGTTTTTACAGAGCCCCTGATTTTCCATTTGTTAATCAGTTTGAACGCTGCTGACTGGCATTATCAATTCCTTGGATAACTTTTTGTATCCCTTTCCTGTTTTATACAGTTCAACTACCTTTTCCCGTAGATCTGATGACAATTATTTTGCTTTCCCCATGACCCGCAATCCAGAAACATCAATGGCTGGATGAAAGATACAACAGTCTGTCTGGATCCCAGAAACTCACTCCGCTTTTATGCACACACACTGATTACAAGCAAACAGGTCACAGGTGACGATGTTACCTTTACTAGCCATTCAAACCCATATGCGTCAACTCCTGTGCAAGTTATCTAGCCAAAATCACCAGGGTTTGTGAACTTTTAATCAGGGTCATTTGGATGTTTTGGGTTGTTATTGTGATTTAAAAAGAGAAAACTCAGTAGTTTGACAATAAATGTCTTCACCCAATCACTAACCATGAGTGGAGAAAAAGTTTTGGTGTTATCATTCATATTCTCTGAAAAAAGGTAAAGAAAGCAAAAATTCTGCCGGGGTATGTAAACTTTTGAGCACAACTGTATTCTATGGCTATAAATGTATTATTCTCACACCTACACTTGAGTTTACTTCAATTATATTCAATGTTTTCAATTTTTTAATAAGTTAAAGGGATTGTCCTTTAACTTATATTATTCATTCAATATCAGGTCAATATAAGATGGTTAGGTGTGTGACATATGGCAGTTATGTTGATCCTGGTGCCAGCAGCAACATATGTATTCAGTTGCAGAAAGAGCTCTGTCAACTGTATAGTGGTCGTAGTGGGGGACTACAGATCCAATTGTTTCATGAACATCACTCAGGACATGAGGGCGATATAAAGGAAACATAAGTTCTTTTTTGGAATCCTGGGGAAATCTTACTCAGGGCAACCATTAATTATTCTTCCCAGTATCCCGTGAGGCTGATCTAACCACTCCATGTCTACTATTACCATTTTACCCCTCTAATTGCAGGATGATTCTAAATCAACTCTGCAACTTCTACCTGTCACACAATCCTGTTCAATGGTGCTAACACTGGAAATAGCTGATAGGTGGGGGAACTGGATGTCAAACACCCACCAACCTGATGTTCATGACTTATCCTTAGGATAGGCCATCAATTTAAAGTATTAGCCAGCCATTTTAAATAGAAACTCAGCATGTAGTTGGAACAGGGCCTTCACCTTCCATGGGCCATTTATAATACTGGTGCCTTATGTGACGGTGAAGCCTTTAGGCACTGGGTTCAAGATGGGGCTGCTACCTCTGCGCCCCTATAGGGCTTTGTGCATTCGCTGCATACTTACAGCCTGGGATGGGATGGTTTCCTGTGAGATCGGAAAGCCTTTCCCAAAGCCTTGATGGCTCGTACTATAGCTGCAGCTGTGTCCTACTGATGTCACCAGTGGAAACAAAATGCAGACAGGTCATCTGACTACTGAGCGCGATGGAAAACATATGAATAGAAGCACAATTGAGCAGTGCGTGGAAAGTTCATCTAGTGTGAATGTCACGGCTAAAAGCTCCATCAGATGCTTGTTGGCCGCAGATCAACATGTAATAACTATTAAACAAGCAGCCACTGTCACTGTAATCTTAAAAAGCATTTCCTGTCCATCTAATAAAGGGTCCAGGCCCTGAAGCAATAGGAAAGCCACAAATTACATCATCAATTAGTTTCCATGGCGATATGTATGATTATGGGATGTGCCTTGTGATGTAAGACCTAACTATAAAGGGTCATAATTGTGGTCTTTGGAAGAAAATAGCTGTGGTTAAGTGACTTTTACTTTTATGTTGCTATTACCAGAAAACACTCCTCCTAATTACTTTCTAATGATGCCATTCTGTGGATTTTACTCTACAGAGTGGTCTGTAAACTGGTTGTTGTCCAGGCAGGTCGTGTAGGAAGCGAAATCCATCTTGCTCCTTACATTTCCTATCTCATGTTCAAGTCATTGATAATCAGAAAATCACACATTTCATGATCCCCTGCCAGCATTTGTTACACAGGAGACAAAATGCAAGGGCAGCCGACAATAGCAATCATATCCACAGATATGAAAGGAGCTTGCAGAAATCCATGTGCATGTTGCAGAAAAAAAGCATGAAATAGATTTTCAGCGGCAGAAATATCTGTGTGCGGATGCTCTACCTACTAGCCTACAGTGCATGGCAGGCCTGGCATACAGTGGGTACGGAAAGTATTCAGACCCCTTTAAATTCTTCACACTTTGTTTCATTGCAGCCATTTGCTAAATTCAAAAAATTTCATTTTTTTCACATAAATGTACACTATGCACCCCATCTTGACTGAAAAAGAAACCCAGAAATATAGAAATTTTTGCAAATTTAAAAAAACAGAAACACTGAAATATCACATGGTCATAAGTATTCAGACCCATTGACCAGACACTCATATTTAAGTCACATGCTGTCCATTTCCTTGTGATCCTCCTTGAGATGGTTCTACTCCTCCATTGGAGTCCAGCTGTGTTTAATTAAAAGGATAGGACTTGATTTGGAAAGGCACACACCTGTCTATACAGCACAGACCAAAAGTTTGGACACACCTTCTCATTTAAAGGTTTTTCTGTATTTTCATGACTATGAAAATTGTACATTCACACTGAAGGCATCAAAACTATGAATTAACATATGTGGAATTATATACTTAATAAAAATTGTGAAACAACTGAAATTATGTCTTATATTCTAGGTTCTTCAAAGTAGCCACCTTTTGCTTTGATGACTGTTTTGCACACTCTTGGCATTCTCTTGATGAGCTTCAAGAGGTAGCCACTGGGAATGGTCTTCCAACATTCTTGAAGGAGTTCCCAGAGGTGCTTAGCACTTGTTGGCCCTTTTGCCTTCACTCTGCGGTCCAGCTCACCCCAAACCATCTCGATTGGGTTCAGGTCTGCTGACTATGGAGGTCAGGTCATCTGGCGTAGCACCCCATCACTCTCCTTCTTGGTGAAATAGCCCTTACACAGCCTGGAGGTGTGTTTGGGGTCATTGTCCTCTTGAAAAATAAATGATGGTCTAACTAAACGTAAACCGGATGGAATAGCATGCCGCTGCAAGATGCTTTTGTAGCCATGCTGGTTCAGTATGCCTTCAATTTTGAACAAATCCCCAACAGTGTCACCAGCAAAGCACCCCCACACCTCCTCCTCTATGCTTCACGGTGGGAACCAGGCATGCAGAGTCCATCCGTTCACCTTTTCTGCATCGCACAAAGACACGGTGGTTGGAACCAAAGATCTCAAATTTGGACTCATCAGACCAAAGCACAGATTTCCACTGGTCTAATGTCCATTCCTTGTGTTCTTTAGCCCAAACAAGTCTCTTCTGCTTGTTGCCTGTCCTTAGCAGTGGTTTCCTAGCAGCTATTTTACCATGAAGGCCTGCTGCACAAAGTCTCCTCTTAACAGTTGTAGAGATGTGTCTGCTGCTAGAACTCTGTGTGGCATTGAGGTGATTCTTGGTCTTACTTTCCTGGCGCGGTCCTCATGTGAGCCAGTTTCTTTGTAGCGCTTGATGGCTTTTGCCACTGCACTTGGGGACACTTTCAAAGTTTTCCCAATTTTTTCGGACTGACTGACCTTCATTTCTTAAAGTAATGATGGCCACTCATTTTTCTTTACTTAGAATTTGTATTATGGCAAGAAAAAAGCAGCTAACAGTCTATTCAGCTGTGTATCTACCAGACTTCTGCACAACACAACTGATGGTCTCAACCCCATTTAAAAGGCAAGAAATCCTACTATTAAACCTGACAGGGCACACCTGTGAAGTGAAAACCATTCCCAGTGACTACCTCTTGAAGCTCATCAAGAGAATGCCAAGAGTGTGCAAAGCAGTCATCAAAGCAAAAGGTGGCTACTTTGAAGAACCTAGAATATAAGACATAATTTTAGTTGTTTCACACTTTTTTGTTGAATACATAATTCCACATGTGTTAATTCATAGTTTTGATGCCTTCAGTGCGAATGTACAATTTTCATAGTCATGAAAATACAGAAAAAGCTTTAAATGAGAAGGTGTCCAAACTTTTGGTCTGCACTGTATAATACCTCACAGCTCACAGTGCATATAAGACCAAATGAGAATCATGAGGTGAAAGGAACTGGCCAAGGAGATCAGAGACATAAATGTGGCAAGGCACAGATCTGCCCAAGGTTACAACAGAATTTCTGCTCTACTCATGGTTCCTAAGAGCACAGTGGCCTCCACAGTCCTTAAATGGAAGAAGTTTGGGACCACCAGAAGTCTTCCTTGACCTGGCCATTCAGGCAAACTGAGCAACAGTGGGAGAAGAGCCATGGTGAGAGATGTAAAGAAGAATCTGAAGATCACTGTGGCTGAGCTCCAGAGATGCAGTAGAGAGATGGGAGAAAGTTCCACAAAGTCAACTATCACTGCAGCCCTCCACCAGTCGGGCCTTTATGGCAGAGTGGCCCGATGGAAGCCTCTCCTCAGTTCAAGACATATAGAAGCCTGCATAGAGTTTGCTAAAAAACACATAAACGACTCCCAGACTATGAGAAATAAGATTCTCTGGTCTGATGAGACGAAGATAGACCCTTTTGGTGATAATCCTAAGTGGCATGTGTGGAGAAAACCAGACACTGCTCATCACCTGCCCACTACAATCCCATCAGTGAAACATGGTGGTGGCAGCATCATGCTACGGGGGTGTTTTTCAGCTGCAGGAACAGGATGACTGGTTGTTATTGAAGGAAACATGAATGCGGCCAAGTACAGAGATATCCTAGATGTAAACCTCTTCCAGAGTGTTCTGCACCTCAGACTTGGCCGAAGGTTCACCTTCCAACAAGACAATGACCTTAAGCACACAGCTAAAATAACAAAGGAGTGGCTTCAGAACAACTCTGTGACCATTCTTGACTGGCCCAGCCAGAGCCCTGATCTAAACCCAATTGAGCATCTCTGCAGAGACCTGAAAATGGCTGTCCATCAACGTTCACCATCCAACCTGACGGAACTGGAGTGGATCTGCAAGGAAGAATGGCAGAGCAAACCCAAATCCAGGTGTGAAAAACTTGTTGCATCATTCCCAAGAAGATTCATGGCTGTACTAACTCAAAAGCGTGCTTCTACTCAATACTAAGCAAAGGATCTGAATACTTATGGCCATGTGATATTTCAGTTTTTCTTTTTTAATAAATTAGCGAAAGTTACTACATTTATTTTTTTCAGTCAAGATGGGGTGCAGAGTGTACATTAATGAGAAAAAAAATAACTTTTTTGAATTTACCAAATGGTTGCAATGAAACGAAGAGTGAAAAATTTAAAGGGGTACCCACTCTATGTTCCCAACATATTTTTTCAGCATAGTAAATGTTTCATAAGCTTGTGACCAGTTCAAGTAGCAATGATTTTTCATGCAATCAAAAAACGGTATTTGGGCCGTGTGTCAGTTTTTACCATCAGTGTTTTATCAGTGATTTTCTTGTAGGAAAAAATAAAATAAATAAATTGCATATCTTCTCCTATTTGTTAGAATGTAAGGCTTTATTCACACATCAGTGTTTTTCATCAGTATTTGCAAGCCAAACCCAGGAGTGTCTTCAAACAAATACAGACCAGGCATCCCTGTCAAACTTTCAATTCCGCCATGTTGACACACCCAGTATTAGGTCAGTATTTTAGATTAGTATTTGGAAGACAAAACCAGGAGTGGGTGATAAATGCAGAAGTGGTGACTTGTTTCTATTATATTTTTCCTCTGATCTGTTCCAAATACTGAAAGTGGGAATGTGGCCTTAGGCCGGGGTCACACTGGCGACTTAAACGGACGAGTGCAATGCGATTAAAAATAGCATTGCACTCGGACCAATGTTAAACTATGGGGCAGCTCCCCCTCGGTCCGAGACCATCGCAGCATGCTGCGATTGTCACGAACACTCGGCCGACTCTCGGCTCACTCGCACCCATGTAAGCCTATGGGTGCGAGTGAGACAGCGCACACCACTCAGATATCATCTGAGTGATGTGCGTTATAAGCGGACCCCGGCAATGGAGCGAGAAGCTCGGAGCACAGACACATGACACTCGGTTCCCCCTCGCAGCAGAGCAGGAGCCGAGGGTCATTAGCATAAGCTAGTGTGAACCCAGCCTTATAGCTTTTCTCTGTAAGTTCTACTCTTGGTTTTAGTATACAAATAATTAGTTGGATAAGGTGTTATCTGAGCATGCTTGGGTGCTAACTGAGTGACTTCAGCCTGCTCAAAAATATGTGAGTCATCACGGGGGAATGTCTCGCTTGTGTTAGACAGCTACAACAAATGGATTGCCTAACAAACAGGTAATCCCTGTATGTGTGGAGGCTGTCAAACAGCTGCAAGACATGCCGCTGTGGGGACTCGAACATATTTTTCGAGCACGCTGAAGACACTGGGTTAGCATCCGAGCATGCTCATAGAACACCTTATCTGAGCACCTTCGCTGACCAAATACTGAGGTGTGAATAAGCCCTCAATCACAGACATGACTCTAAGGGTACCGTCACACAGTGGCATTTTGATCGCTACGACGGCACGATCCGTGACGCTCCAGCATCGTAACAATATCGCTCCAGCGTCGTAGACTGCTGTCACACTTTGCAATGTACGACGCTGGAGCGATAATTTCATGACGTATGTGCGATGTAGAAGCCGTTGGTTACTATGCGCACATCGTATACAATATCGTGCACACCTTTGTTACACCATGCGATCATGCCACCACAGCGGGACATTAGACGACGAAAGAAAGTTTCAAACGATCTGCTACGACGTACGATTCTCAGCGGGGTCCCTGATCGCAGGAGCGTGTCAGACACAGCGATATCGTAACGATATCGCTGGAACGCCAGGAATCGTGCCGTCGTAGCGATCAAAATGCCACTGTGTGTCGGTACCCTAAGGCCGGGGTCACACCAAGCGTAGTAAAATACGGTCCATTTTTTACGTGCGCAATACGCATAAATCTTCTCAAAACAGTGTTCCGTATGCAATCCATTGCTAAGGTGGGGCTGCGTATTTTGAGCAACTAAACCAGCGTATGTAATCCGTATGACATCCGTAATGCGTTTTTTTAACGCAACCTTACAAAATGGACATTTAAAGGGAACCCGTCACCCCCAAAATCGCGGGTGAGGTAAGCCCACCGGCATCAGGGGCTTATCTACAGCATTCTGGATTTTGTAGATAAGCCCCCGATGTATCCTAAAAGATGAGGAAAAGACGTTAGATTATACTCACCCAGGGGTGTTCCCGCTGTTGGTCCGGTCCGGGGCCTCCTATCTTCATCAGATGACGTCCTCTTCTTGTCTTCACGCTGCGGCTCTGGCGCAGGCGTACTTTGCTCTGCCCTTTTGAGGGCAGAGCAAAGTACTGCAGTGCGCAGGCATCGGGAAAGGTCAGAGAGGTCTGGTGCATGCGCACTGCAGTACTTTGCTCTGCCCTCAAAAGGGCAGACAAAGTACGCCTGCGCCACAGCGTGAAGACAAGAAGAGGACATCTGATGAAGATAGGAGGCCCCGGACCGGACCAACAGCGGGAACACCCCTGGGTCAGTATAATCTAACGTCTTTTCCTCATCTTTTAGGATACATTTTGGGCTTATCTACAGAATCCAGAATGCTGTAGATAAGCCCCTGATGCCGGTGGGCTTACCTCACCCACGATTTAGGGGGTGACAGGTTCCCTTTAACGGTTTTCTGGCCTGCAATTGATTTAAATAATCATCAGCGACCCTATTTAAGGCCTCTACAACAGGTGTAACCTCCCATCTGGCCATTTTGCTGCTGTGCTTCTATTGTAGTGTTGGTGGTACTTTGGCAACATGTGTGACCTCCTGCATTTCACACCAACTGAGCGGGTGTTATTTAACTGGGTGTTGTCACGTCGGTTTGGCCAGCCATACCCCGTGATAGTAGATCCGCGAAGGAGGAGAAGATTGTGGGTGCATCCACTTTTGCAGTAACGCCTCACTAAAAACCATTTCCACAGGCTCTATACATCACTGCAGACACATCCCTCCAAATTCTACCATTACTGTCGCATGACCATACCCACCTTTGACATCTTGTTGGAGACAGTACGACCAGGCATTACATACCAGGATGCGTAAAGCTATATCCGCAGAGGAGCATCTTCTACTTACTTTACGGTATGTATTCACCATCCTCACATACTGTATGTTGATGATGTGTTGGCTGTTTCATACAACTTTAGTTGTTACACGAAATAGATTGGTAAAGTCTAGCAAAATAACATTCAAACAATATTTGCAAAGCCAAATTTATGTAGTCAGTGTATATCTTTAGGCTATGTGCACACGTTCAGGATTTCTTGCAGAAATTTCCAGAGAAAAACCTGAAATTTTCTGCAAGAAATCTGCATGCATTTTGTGCAGTTTTTTTTGCGGATTTTTCCGGACAATTCCCAATACATTATATAGTGGGAAATCAGCAAAATTCATGAACATGCTGTGTTTTTTACCGCGATGCGTTGTTTTTTTGCGGAAAAAATGCATCATGTGCACAAATTGCGGAATTCATTCTAAATGATGGGATGCATAATGTATGCTATTTTTTGTGGTTTTTATAGCGAAAAAATGCAAAAAAAACCCGCAAAAAATCAGCAACGTGTGCACACAGCCTTAAAGGTACACTGTTAAGCACCCTTAGAAAATACAAACATTATTAATTGTTTACCTTATGATTTCACACAATCATTAGTACATTGCTAATTAGAGATTTTCATTGTTCTTTCAGGTTCCTGTCAACTGGCTTGTCTTATGCCGGACTCCATCTGGAGTTTCTTATTGGGAGGTCCACTATTTCCGGCGTAGTGCGGGCTACGTGTATGGAAATTTGGTCCAGACTACAACAACTTGTGATGCCAGAGCCCAAAATGGAGGATTGGCTTAAAATATCCTGTGGATTTAAGGACAATTGCGATTTTTCCCCACTGTATTGGAGCCCTTGATGGGAAACATATCAGGGTGCGTAAGCTGCCGAACTCTGGGTCCCAATTCTTCAATTATAAGCAGTTTTTCTCTGTAGTTCTGTTAGCTGTAGTTGACAGTAACTACAGGTTTATAATTGTAGCTATTGGGGCCTATGGGCGAACTGAAGACTCTAGAGTCTTCAATTCGTCCATTATGGGTCAGCGGCTGCGTGAAAACCAGTTGGACCTACCACCACCACAACTCCCAGGCTCCAGTGCTGGAGCAGTGCCAAATGTCCTTGTGGCAGATGACGCCTTCCGGTTGACAAGGAATGTCATGAGGCCTTATCCCCGTCGCAACCTGGATCACCGGCACCGGGTGTTTAATTTGAGGCTTTCACGGGCGCGGCGACTTTGGAATTCTGTGTGCCAAATGGCGGGTCCTACAGTCTGCCATTCAGCTGAGTGAGGCAAATGTTAATGAAGTAATAAAAGCTTGTGTTGTTTTACACAACTTCACAAGAATTCATGAGTGCTCCTCAGCTGATAGTGTTGAAGGCATGTTGAGCAATGTTCGTAGGCCTATACCACATGGCCCTCCTCCGCGGTGTCCCCTTTCTGGATTAAAAGTGTGTGAGATTTTTACAAATTATTTTGTTTCTACTGAGGGAGCTACTCCCTGGCAAGATAATGCTGTTTCTATGTTGTAATGTGTTTCTTGATGTATGTTTCGTAATGTTAACATTTCAATACAAATGTAACAGTGTGTGCTCTTTTTTTTTTTTTTTCATTTTCTGATGTTTAGGAACATAGTAATTGAGTCTGATTTAATACTGATTGTCCAAACAAAAAAATTTTGGCTTTGTAATATAATTTTTACTTATAGCAAAACCCTTTGTTTTTGCAAAAAAAAACATATTTGGTTCATATGTCTTCTTGGGCCAATGAAACTTGGCTTTTTTTTTTTTTTTTAATTTTTTTTTTTATAACTATTAACCAAACATGTGCAAACACAGCACAAGAACAATATTTTTGATAAAACCATGCAAATTTTGCAAAAACAATCAAACCATTACAGATTTCTATAAGTTGGTGGAGGTGAAGGCGGCAGCTGGGTGTCTTGGTCAGGTGGCCTTTGTTGGGCCAATTGTCCTTCGCCCTGTGTGGCTGATGTGTGGGGCTGCTCAAAATAGTGGCCTTGCTCGGATTAGCCATATGGGTATTGAGTATGGGCCTCATGATGCTGAAAATAGGGCTGTGACTCATACCCTCCCCCAATATGGCCAAGTCGTACAAACCCAGGTTGGGACCAGCCCCCAGCACTGGGTCTGGACAAGTGGCCATATTGGGAAGGTTGGTGGTAGGCTGGCATATGGTACGGTGCTGGCCTTGGTGGGTTTTGGGTGGGAAGGGGTTGAGGTGTAGGCACACGTGGAGGAGGTGCTTCAAATCCTGGTTGACCATGCACCTGTTGAGTTCGTGCAACGCGCATGAGGTTATGTGGTGACAGCTGCCTTGTCTCAATAAATTCTAACAACTCATAGGGGTCATTTGGGAAGGTGCATAAATCAATCAGGATTTGAATACACCCTCTCACACATAGCCTCACCTCACGGGGAAGGGGACGGAGGTACCGGGCCAGGCTGCGAGCAAAGGCCTCCTCACCATCATCCTGGGCTGCCCTGGCCAAATAATTAAGGACCCCAGCGTCTACATTCCTCCTACTCTCTTGCAGCTCTCTCCTTCTGTGGCCTCTGCGTGAAGCCCCAGCAGGATGTGGGGAGGACACCAGTGGGACAGTAGGGCTGCTGCTGTGTCCATGATCTTCCTGGCTTACAGGATCTGGTGGTGGTGCTGGATCTTGGGATGCTGAAGGAGATGGTCCAGGAAGGATGGACCTAGAAGAGGCCAAAGAGAGGCCTGCCACCTCTTCTTCTACACCAACTAGATCAATGACAACCTCAGAGTCTGACCCGGTCTCCATCTCAGTGAGGTTGGACTGTGTTCTGTTATGAAAAATAATATCCATAATTAAGAGTTTAGACAATTGCTAACATATGTGTATTGTGTTGTGAGGATTTTACTTACGGTCTAAGATCCATACTGGGATCCAAAAAGGAGAGGCGATCATAGTATTGTCTTTTTTTTGCTTGGAGCTGCTGACCCACTCCTGGCCCGCTGCTGCCTTTCCTTCCGATACTGGTCCCTGATGCTGCACCATCGTCTCTTAACATCTTCCACTGCAATGACATAGAAGCAAATATTCTATAAGGTCATTGTTGTCATTGATTGATCATATTTTAACGTGGATAAAAAATTGCTTTTTAAACGAAGTTCGTAAATCAAAAATGGATGGAAAAAAAAAGGATACACAATAAAATGTAACCCCACAAGGACAGGGTCCACTCCCCTCTGTACTAGTCTGGCGTTACAAAAAAAAATTACCGTAAGCAACATCTCTATTTCTGTACGTAACCCCTTTCTCATGTCCACCATCATTTTTTTTTTTATATAAAATACAAAACCAAAAAATACCAGACTAACCCAAAAAATAATCTGCATGAAATCATGTAGGTAAAGCATTTTTCTATGTTAATTAATGTGGAAACATGAGTGTACTTACAAAGTTGTGTCTGCACTGCACGTGTTCGTTGTTCAAAATCTGGGAATAGGATCCCACAGATGGTCCTCCAAGCTGCCTCTTTCCTGGCCCGGTTAGAGTAGTTGGGATCCCACTGGTCCCATATTTCAAGCCTTTCTTGGACCAGGATGAGGAGCATATCCACATTAAGGCCGCCGTCACACTTGCGAGTTTTACGGACGTAAGAGCGCAGAAAATACGTCCGTAAAACACGCCTAACAAACGTCCCAATTATTCTCTATGCCCCTGCTCCTATCTGCTGTATTTTACTGATCAGTATTATACGGCTTTCTACGGCCGTAGAAAATTGCAGCATGCTGCGTTTGTCACCGTATTGCGCAAAAAAACGCCAATGAAAGTCTATGGAAGCCCCCAAAATACGGATTACACACGGACCAGCAGTGTGACTTGCGAGAAATACGCAGCGGTGTTAGAGAGGAAAGCCGGTAATTCAGTGCGGTGTACAGTAAAATCACACTGACAGCTTACATTAGAATAGGTAGAATAAATGTGTACACATAGAATAGGTGTATATATATATATATATATATATATGTCAGTGAGACACATATATGTATATATATTATTACTTCATACAGCGCTAGATAGCTTTAAAGCCGGTAATTCAATTACCGGCTTTTGCTATCTCCTTCCTAAACCCGACATGATATGAGACATGGTTTACATACAGTAAACCATCTCATATCACCTTTTTTTTTGCATATTCCACACTACTAATGTTAGTAGTGTGTATATGCAAAATTTGGCCGTTCTATCTACTAAATTAAAGGGTTAAATGGCGGAAAAAATTGGCGTGGGCTCCCGCGCAATTTTCTCCGCCAGAGTAGTAAAGCCAGTGACTGAGGGCAGATATTAATAGCCTGGAGAGGGTCCATGGTTATTGGCCCCCCCCCCGGCTAAAAAATAGGTGTCATAATTGGCGCCTCTCCATTATTAATTTGGCTTAATGTCACCTCACAATAGCAAGGTGGCATTAACCCTTCATTACCCCATATCCCACCGCTACACGGGAATGGGAAGAGAGTGGCCAAGTGCCAGAATAGGCGCATCTTCCAGATGTGCCTTTTCTGGGGTGGCTGGGGGCAGATGTTTTTAGCCAGGGGGGGGGGGGGGCAATAACCATGGACCCTCTCCAGGCTATTAATATTTGCCCTCAGTCACTGGCTTTACTACTCTGGCGGAGAAAATTGCGTGGGATCCCACGGCAATTTTTTCCGCCATTTAACCCTTTAATTTAGTAGATAGAACGGCCAAATTTTGCATATACACACTACTAACATTAGTAGTGTGGAATATGCAAAAAAAAGGTGATATGAGATGGTTTACTGTATGTAAACCAGGTCTCATATCATGTCGGGTTTAGGAAGGAGAAAGCAAAAGCCGGTAATTGAATTACCGGCTTTAAAGCTATCTAGCGCTGTATGAAGTAATAATATATATACAGTACATATATGTGTCTAATGACATATATATATATATATATATATATTTATATACAGTATATATATATAATTTTTTTTTTTAACACATGAATCCCTTGTATAGCCGTGTGTTGGTTTTGCAAGCCTGCGAGAAAAACACGCAGTACGGATGCCATACGGATTACATACGGAGGATGCCATGCGCAAAATACGCTGACACACCCTGCCTACGGAGGAGCTACGGACCACTTTTTTGGGGACTTTTCAGCGTATTATGGCCGTAATATACGGACCGTATTGTCTTACGCCAAGTGTGACGCCGGCCTAATAATGGATGCCATGCTGCTTGTGACTCCGTGGAGGCGTGCGGCAGACTTCCGGGATCTCTGTCTGGCTTTTTCAGCTAATTAGCATGTCTGAGCTTCCTAATTGAGGGCTTGGCACATTTCCTGTCACCTGCCAAACTCTGCCGTATTTTGCGCAAGTCACACTGCTGTTCCGTGTGCAAAATGTTATTTTTACGCACCCATAGACTTTCATTGGCGATTTATTTGCGCAATACGCTGACAAACCCAGCATGCTGCGGTTGTCTACGGCCGTACAAGACAGTAAAATACGCCAGGAGCTGGGCCATAGAGAATCATTGTACCGTGTGCAATGCGTATTTTCTGCACCTCTCATACATCCGTAAGACTCGCTAGTGTGACCCCGGCCTAACTCTGATGCCATCCGTGGGCTGGCCTAGATTTTCATGAACCGATTGACTTGTATGGTTAATTTTGATCTGGGACCCGGAATAAAGTAGACATGGCTCTGTGATGTGATGCCTTTATGGACCAAGTGACTTGGACTTGTGAACAGCTCATAGGCTAAAATGGGTACGTCCCCTATCCGTGACAATTACAGCTAGAACACGTATGTGAAAAACGGACATCTGAATGAAGTCTTATCAGACACCCTCAATCTGAAAAATACTGGATGTGAGAAAAGCATGCAGAAAATGGTGGCCCAAGGCTTTATGCATATAGTGAATATGCTTGCTCTGTTTTTCATGTACTCTGTAACAATTATTGTAAATGTGCCCCATAGGGCTCAGATATCAAGATGACTAACCCTCATGCCGACATGCACTCATTTCTAAGTACTGAATCTGATACCACCATCTATTGCTAAGTATGAAAACCAGCTCATCTCCTTCACAGACGGGAACATGGGCCGGACTGCCAAGCAGCAGGTGCGTGCAACTCCCTGGAAAGCTCATCTGCAGCCGTCTCCCATCAATAAAACTCTAGACTTAATTATGACACTTTCCAAAGACTATTCTGGGATAAACACATTGAGGGAATTTATTAAAGGATCGTTCCGACGTCACTTTTCACATATGAGTTCTGTCTGTGTTTTTCTTGGATATAATTGATATCTGTAATAGGGTTCTTCACATGTCTGATCTGTTTCCTCGGATCCATTGGTCTGCATAAACGCAAGGAGTTGTCCAATATTGATTCAAGTGTCAGATCAAAATCGCTAATGCATGTCTATGGGTCAGTGAAAAATTCTGACAGCCCTCAGGAGCCGTCCATGTGCTGTCCGTTTTTCCAAAACTGTTTGATAGAAGAAGCTAGATGAACTTTATTTTCCCATGTGAAAACAAAATGATGAAGCTTTGACAAAAATCTGATGACGAAAATCTGACACACAGACCAAACTTTGATGACACTCTGATCAAAAACTCTGATGAAACTCGGACCATTTTTCTCATTCAAGAAAATGACTGTCAACTGAATCAGCCATTAAGACTAGAAGTTAGTCTAAAGGTACCTTCACACTGAGCAACTTTTGAACGATAACGATAGCGATCCGTGACGTTGCTGCGTCCTGGATAGCGATCTCGTTGTGTTTGACACGCAGCAGCGATCAGGATCCTGCTGTGACATCGCTGGTCGGAGCTAGAAGGCCAGAACTTTATTTCAGCGCTGGATCACCCGCTGACATCACTGGATCGGCGTGTGTGACGCCGATCCAGTGATGTGTTCCCTTGTAACCAGGGTAAACATCGGGTTACTAAGCGCAGGGACGCGCTTAGTAACCCGATGTTTACCCTGGTTACCATTGTAAATGTAAAAAAAAAAACACTACATACTCACATTCCGGTGTCTGTCACGTCCCCCGGCGTCAGCTTCCCGCACTGACTGTGTCAGCGCCGGCCGTCCGTAAAGCAGAGCACAGCGCTGACAGTCAGTGCGGGAAGGTGACGGCGGGGGACGTGACAGACATCGGAATGTGAGTATGTTGTGTTTTATTTTTTACATTTACAATGGTAACCAGGGTAAACATCGGGTTACTAAGCGCGGCCCTGCGCTTAGTAACCCGATGTTTACCCTGGTTACCCGGGGACTTAAGCATCGTTGGTCACTGGAGAGCTGTCTGTGTGACAGCTCTCCAGCGACCACACAACGACTTGTTGATCATGGCCAGGTCGTATCGCTGGTCGTGATCGTTGGTAAATCGTTTAGTGTAACGGTACCTTTAGGCCAGGGTCACACTTGCGAGTGTGATGTGAGAAACTCACGCATTAATACCCGGCACGGCCGCAGGCACTCGGGACTGGAGTGTGCAGCTGCTTGTATTTCTATTCAGCCGCACGCTCTGGTCCCGAGTGCCAGCGGCAGTGCCGGGTATAGAAGCGAGTTTCTTGCATTACACTCGCAAGTTTGACCCCGGCCTTAGACTTCATTCAGACATCAGTGATTTCTCTTGTACACAAAAAAATGGTCTGAGTTTTATCCATGTTCTTTATCCATGTTCTGTTCAGCATAAGTACATGTGAGGATTCCCTAGCAACCAGGCAACCCCCACATGTACTTATGCTGGCTAACAGATGTAAATCATTCAGCTGCGGCAAGAAAAACTTAAATCTCTGAGCACTAAAAAATACTCGGCGGACCCCCGAGCATGCTCGAGAAATCTCGAGTAACGAGTATATTCGCTCATCACTAGTTATGATTCATTTCTGGATTTAATTTCCAAACGATCATCAAAAAACCTGGATGTGGAAACATAATCTTTAATGGGGTCACCCAGTGTCAACTGGCTCTGTCTATTTCCACATTACGACCCCACACACTTGGTGAGTGGCATGCACACTGGCAGGTGTCTCGGCAGGTGTGTGGGGTCATAACATTATCTGTACTACTTACTTCAGATGCAGGCTACCGTCACACAAACTTTTTTTGTCAACATGTTTTTAATACAAAAGGGGCACGTAAAAATCTAAGACGTAAAAAAGCCAGTGTTTTTCCAGGCTTTTCTTGGGCATAGATCAAACACCTTGCCTAGAATGGGTTGCATTTTTGGAAAAAAGAAAAACAACTCAGGTGATGGCCAGTTTCTGATGAGTGTATTATGGTGCATTTGCACTCCTCTATTAAGGATGCAAGAATAGCTTCAAGGAAATACGCCGGTAATACTTTTGCCTAAAACTGGCCAAAGTAGAACAATACATCACCAAAAAAAGCATCGCTTATGAGTGTAATGATTTTCAAATTTTGTTTTAACGTCTATCAAACACAGGCCTAAGCACATATGTAGAGTAAGGCCGGGGTCACACTAGCGTATTGCATCCGATGCGAGAGCATCGGATGCGATATGCTAATGACACTCGGCTCCTGCTCGCAGCAGAGCAGGAGCCGAGAGTCATGCGTCTGTGCTCCAATTCTCTCGCACAGGGAGGATCGGAGCACAGCTGCGGAGGAGGCGGAGAAATGAATTTCTCCATCTCCTCCATTGCTGGGGTCCGCTTATAGCGCACATCACTCGGATGTTATCCGAGTGGTGTGCGCTGTCTCACTCGCACCCATAGGCTTATATGGGTGCAAGTGAGCCGAGAGATTTCCTCGGTCCGAGACAATCGCAGCATGCTGCGATTGTCTCGGACCAAGGAAAACGGCCGACAAAAAGTCGGCTGGTGGGAGCGGCCCCATAGTTTAACATTGGTCCGAGTGCAATGCGATTTTTTATCGCATTGCACTTGGCCGTATTACGGTCTAGTGTGACCCCGGCCTAAGAGTATATTTATAATGAGTTTAGAAAAAAACAGCAAAAAATCTCTTCAAAAACCGCCTGAAAAATCGTTTAAAAAAACACTTGAAACAGTCTTTTTATTTTCATTTACTTTGTTATTTTGAGCCTTTTTTGTTTCAGGTTTTGAAAAATGCCTGCTGGGAAAAAAAAGTGCATGTCTCTCATTTTTTAATACTTTAAAAACTCCCTTCAGGAAAAAATCTGGAGCTGACTCCAGATTCTACGTAACTCATTTGCGCTGTCTCCCCCCTGTGTGTCCTCTTTCCTATGTGCACTCTCCCCCTGTGATAAAATGAAAGCAAAGTAGGTAAAGGTAACATTTTATTAACATGGAAAAATGTACCCGTTGTTGTCTTCGACATTGTGCCTTTGCTGCTTTCCTTTCGTTGTCATTGGCGTACTTTGTAGGAGGAGCCATGTTGGCATTGATATTTTCTTTTTAAAGGGGTTTTCCCAAGAAAGAAAGTTCATTTAACAAACTGTCTGTGTCTGACCGTGTACAGTGCATACCACAGCTCCTGGGCAGGGGAGGAAGCAAAAGACAATACTGACATTACAGCAGGAGATCGCAGAGGATACATTTTGTGAGGTAAAATATTGTTCATAAACAGTCAGTGAAATATTTTACCTGACAAAATGAATCCACTGTGATCCCCTGCTGTAATGTCAGTATTGTCTTTTGCTTCCTCCCCTGCCCAGGAGATGTGGTATTGGATCGCCCCCAGACACAGGGCCGCACGTTCTCGGTACCGGGCCTCTCTGGTTCGGTTCTGAGGCTGTCACGGTGGCTAGACCCGGTCCGCGACCCTGCTAAGGGGCGTCCAATAAAGGTGGTGTAGTCTGTCAGGGGTTCGTGACGCCACCTGTGGTGCTCGGTCAGGGTGACCGACGCTGCTGCGGGGTCCGCTGGGGTGATGGAATTGCAGCTGGATGGTATACCTTCCCACAGGTGAAGTATGTCCCCAGGGCTTCCCAGTAAGGTGGATAGTGATGGTGTGAGGTGCAGGCAATAACGAGGACACAAGGTTGCAGTCTCTTTACCTCTTTACTGAAGACTTCAAGATCCTCAATCCAGAGCACGTTTAACAGGGCTATCAGAGACAGGCCGGTCTGATGGGCACTTCCAGAGTTTCCCTCGCAGATGGAAATCGTTGCCCACCACTAGCGCCTGTGTGTTGTAGTGCTACCCTGCTGAGCATTCGGAATAGTCCTCACAACTGCTGTTCTCGTTTCGTTCGTTCTCTACAGCTCTCTCTTGTTAGCTCCAGATGTTGCTAGTTTCTCGTCCCCCAGTATGTTTTGGCTAGGACGCACCTGTATGATGGGAAGGCTTGGAGGTCTTCTGGGACCCTAGAGATGCCCCTCTCCCAATGTTGCCCACTATGTCTTCTTAGGAAATTTAAGGTAGACAGCCAACCTATAATTAACTGTCCTGCAGAGTTTGAAGTAAGGCCTGAAATCAGTTACTCCCGCGGTGTTCTGGCCACCGGCTACGCGCCTCAGTAGGATGTTGCCTCGGTCTCACGGCACGACTCCTACTGGTACTCCTTTTTGCTAGATCTCGTTTACACTGTTCCACAATATCCTTCCTTTCTTGTCTCTTTCTTGGGATACCGCCGCAAGGAGGTGCAGGCACGGTTCCGTAACGTTCTGTTCTGTTCGCTAGGCACCTGCCAGGTTCCCACGCCTGACAGGGACCCCCCTGTGTTTTCTCCCTGCAACACCCCCTGCCACGGGATGTTGCCTGAATCCAACCCAGTCAGCTTCTGACTGACTTTCTATCCAACCCCTAGTTTTACCAGTGTGAGGAGGGGCCCAATAAATAAAGCCTTTTGCTCCCCCTAGTGGCCGGAGTGTGAAGTGTAATGTGTGCTGGTGATAACTGGTCAGGAGAATTCCTACAGTGCCGTCAGACGTACCATCACTCCCCTTAGTGGCGGAGTGTCATACTGCAACGACTAGATCTCTGGGGTGCTGCACTCCCCCCGGTTAAATCCAGTACTCCTGGACTGGGAAGAAGAACAACAATACATAGCAGCAAAAGACATACAAAATTTTTGAAATGCTAAAACAAGTAAATAGAACAATGCTTCCCTTTATGGGAGGTGAGGACACATGAACGTTACAAACAAAATTTAAATATTTTTAAATAACATGTTAACTATAAATAACTCTCAGTACCCAGCCGGGTATTCTACCAGGTGCAAACTCTTAACAATAAGTTAACTTTTCCTTTAAGGGCGTATACGCTGAACCCACTAAAGGCCTACTATAAAATGCTATATAAATAACTCAACTTTTCTTTCCGTTCTAACTTCCCCAATGCAGGACCGCCTAGCTCCTTGGCTGGGCCTACTGTCATTGTACCGACCACCTTTCTACAGTTCTCAGGAGGACTCTCTCTCTAAGCCCCACGGGTTCACTTTCA
Organism: Ranitomeya imitator; assembly: GCF_032444005.1. Lineage (NCBI taxonomy): Eukaryota > Metazoa > Chordata > Amphibia > Anura > Dendrobatidae > Ranitomeya > Ranitomeya imitator. The sequence goes on from NC_091287.1 coordinate 439,977,237, forward strand.
AGCTTTCCTGTCCTCAGTCTCTATCAACATTAATAACGTTTCAACTTTTATTAAGGCAACCATGTAAACATTCCCTTTAAGAGGGACCCAAGTCTCTAGAAAGTAGTGCAGATTCTCTCTGTCTGCAAGTCCACTGAAAGCAAGACCTTCTGCGTCATGTCCAGAAGCATTATCTTCGCGAAGTCCTCTTTCACTTGTAAAACCAGTAGGAGCACCTTTAAGAAGGTGCAAACTATATACAAAACAGTTTTGGATTCATTCACTGTTCATGATCCGGCAGTCTTTGGAACAATGATAACTCTGTACAAAAGTAGAAAAAGAACTATAACCAATAGGGATCCCGGGTAAACAAAGGGATCCCTAGGAGTTAACCCTGGACGGGTTTAAGGTAGCAGTTGGAAGATAAAGAGTTAACTATATTCGGATCTCCGAGGTTTATTTCCTCGGCGTTAGTGGTCGTGACAACTCTCCCGGCAGCAGTGGGTGGGGCCACCCCGCCGGTTACTCGTGGGCACTCGGAGTGGTCACAGGAGATCCCGGGCTCCAGTTAGGGGTCTGTGTGGCAATTGTCCTGGACCTCGCAGCAACCGAGGCGCCAACCACTCCTGAGGGCGAACTCTCTGCCACCGCCGTAGTAGCAGTGTCCACGGTGCAAGTGGTGGTTTTCACCATGGTGCAAGTAGAGGTCACCACTGTGGTCTTGGTGACGGTCATGGTCCGGTCACAAGGGGGCACCCTCGCTATGGGGAACGGCTTCTCCGCCGCTTTGACTGGTGATGTCATGGGGACTGGTCGCTTGCGCACGTTCAGGGCGAACCACCCCCTCTCACCAAAATGTCAGGTGTAGGTGACTTCGTCCCCCTTGTATAGATCCCGGTCCGGGTGGCCTTCCTTGAGATGGGACTCCACATCCCTCTGGTTTACGAACACCTCGGAATATAGATCCGGCTCCTTAATGAAGCCCCATCACCCGCGCAGCTTGAAGTCCACAACGGTGCCCTGCCTGCGTGGGGCCTGGTGGGTGGTGCGGTCCTTGCGGGCCCGATCCTTCACCTCGAGGTCCAGCCGGTAGTGAACTTCTCGCTGGGCCTGGTGCTGCTTCTCCTGCTCCTCCCACTGCCGCTCCAGCTGGGACTGGTATTCTTCCCAGCTAAGGGCCTCCACCATCTCCCCTGTTATGATCTGGTGGCCTTGGAGCAGCATGAGACGTACTCTGGAGAAGGTGGCCCCTGTACTGACTGCAAACCCTGAACTTAGCAGCGCAACTAGAAGTAGCCGTGGGGGGTACCTAACTCTCCCTAGACCCCTCGACACAGCCTAAGGAACTAACTACCCCTAAAGACAGAAACAGAAAACCTATCTTGCCTCAGAGAAAATCCCCAAAGGACAGACAGCCCCCCACAAATATTAACTGTGAGAGGAGAGGGAAAAAACACACGCAGACATGAAATCAGGATTTAGCATAGGAGGCCATACTAACTAAATAGAAAGAATAGAACAGAGTACTATGCGGTCAGTACTAAAACACTAGAAAATATCCACCACAGAAAATACAAAACACCACATCTGACTAAAGACATGGAGGGTACATCTGCATCTCCAGAGACTCAGCAAGGCTGCAAAAAATACTTCACAGACAAAGCTGGACAAGACAAAACATGAAAATGCACAGAACTATAAGGGCCACAGCAGGTGGACAGCAAAAACAAAGCCAGGACTTATCTTTGAAGAAAAGCACAACGAACAGGAGAGACCAGAAGGGATGTGAATCCTCCAAAAACAATGGACAACTGGCAGGGACTAAAGAGTCCTGCAAAGCTATATACCCCAGTCAGTTTTGCAATTAGTAGATACATCTGTCCAATCCTGCAGTCCAGGCACAACTTCATTACCCTCTACAACCACCGGAGGGAGTCCAAAAGCTGAATTCACAACAGTACCCCCCCCCCTTGAGGAGGGGTCACCGAACCCTCACCAGAGCCCCCAGGCCGATCAGGATGAGCCCGATGAAAGGTACGAACCAAATCAGCGGCATGGACATCAAAGGCAGAAACCCAAGAATTATCCTCCTGGCCATAACCCTTCCATTTGACAAGGTACTGAAGCTTCCGCCTCGAAAAACGAGAATCCAAAATCTTCTCAACAACATATTCCAACTCCCCATCGACCAACACAGGGGCCGGAGGATCAACAGAGGGAACAACGGGCTCCACATATTTCCGCAACAAAGATCTATGGAAGACATTATGAATAGCAAAAGAGGCCGGAAGCGCCAGGCGAAAGGACACCGGATTAATAATGTCAGAATTCCTATAAGGACCAATAAATCGAGGCTTAAACTTAGGGGAAGAAACCTTCATAGGAACATGACAGGAAGATAACCAAACCAGATCCCCAACCCGAAGCCGGGAACCAACACACCGACGACGGTTAGCAAAACGTTGAGCCTCCTCCTGAGACAGCACCAAATTGTCCACCACATGAGCCCAAATCTGCTGCAACCTGTCGACCACAGAATCCACACCAGGAAGGTCAGAAGGCTCAACCTGCCCAGAAGAAAAACGAGGATGAAAACCAAAATTACAAAAAAAAGGCGAAAACAAAGTAGCCGAACTAGCCCGATTATTAATGGCAAACTCGGCCAATGGTAAAAAAGCCACCCAATCATCCTGATCAGCAGACACAAAGCATCTCAAATAGGTCTCCAAGGTCTGATTAGTTCGCTCAGTCTGGCCATTTGTCTGAGGATGAAATGCAGAAGAAAAAGACAAATCAATGCCCAGCTTGGCACAAAAGGCCTGCCAAAACCTAGAAACAAACTGGGAACCTCTGTCGGACACAATATTCTCCGGAATACCATGCAAACGTACCACATGCTGAAAAAACAATGGAACCAAATCAGAAGAAGAAGGCAATTTAGGCAAAGGCACCAAATGAACCATCTTAGAAAATCGGTCACAGACAACCCAGATAACCGACATCCTTTGGGAAACAGGAAGATCGGAAATAAAATCCATAGAAATATGTGTCCAGGGCCTCTAGGGGACCGGTAATGGCAAAAGCAACCCGCTAGCGCGGGAACAGCAAGGCTTAGCCCGCGCACAAATCCCACAGGACTGCACAAAAGAACGCACATCCCGCGACAAAGAAGGCCACCAAAAGGACCTACCAACCAAATCTCTGGTACCAAAAATCCCAGGATGGCCAGCCAACACAGAACAATGAACCTCAGAAATCACTTTATTAGTCCATCTATCAGGAACAAACAGTTTCCCCACTGGACAGCGGTCAGGTTTATTAGCCTGAAATTCCTGAAGAATCCGTCGTAAATCAGGGGAAATGGCAGAAAGGACCACCCCTTCCTTCAGAATGCCGACCGGCTCAAGAACCCCAGGGGAATCAGGAAAAAAACTCCTAGAGAGGGCATCCGCCTTAACATTCTTAGTACCAGGAATGTACGAGACCACAAAATCAAAATGGGAGAAAAACAGGGACCATCGAGCCTGTCTAGGATTCAGCCGTTTGGCAAACTCGAGGTAAATCAGATTCTTATGATCGGTCAGGACCACAATACGGTGCTTGGCCCCCTCAAGCCAATGTCGCCACTCCTCAAATGCCCACTTCATAGCTAACAACTCCCGATTGCCGACATCATAATTACGTTCCGCAGGTGAAAACTTCCGAGAAAAGAAGGCACACGGTTTCATCAAGGAACCATCAGAATTCCTCTGAGACAAAACGGCCCCTGCCCCAATCTCAGACGCGTCAACCTCAACCTGAAATGGAAGAGAAACATCTGGCTGACGCAACACAGGGGCAGAAGTAAATCGGCGTTTAAGCTCCTGAGAGACAGAAACAGCCGCGGAGGACCAATTCGTCACATCAGCGCCTTTCTTTGTCAAATCGGTCAGCGGTTTAACCACACTGGAGAAGTTGGCAATGAAGCGACGATAAAAATTAGTAAAGCCCAAGAATTTCTGAAGGCTCTTCACAGATGTGGGCTGAATCCAATCATGAATGGCCTGAACCTTAACCGGATCCATTTCTATAGATGAGGGAGAAAAAATGAAGCCCAAAAAAGAAACCTTCTGCACTCCAAAGAGGCACTTCGACCCCTTCACAAATAAAGCATTACTACGGAGGATCTTAAAAATACCATCCTGACCTGTTTCACATGAGACTCCCAATCATCGGAAAAAATCAAAATATCATCCAAATATACAACCATGAATTTATCAAGATAACTCCGAAAGATATCATGCATGAAGGATTGGAACACAGATGGGGCATTAGAGAGTCCGAATGGCATCACAAGGTATTCAAAATGGCCTTCGGGCATATGAAATGCAGTTTTCCATTCGTCACCCTGCTTAATACGAATAAGATTATATGCCCCTCGAAGGTCTATCTTGGTAAACCAGCTAGCCCCCTTAATCCTAGCAAACAAATCAGTAAGCAAAGGCAAAGGGTATTGAAATTTGACCGTGATCTTATTCAAGAGGCGATAATCAATACAGGGTCTCAAGGAGCCATCCTTCTTGGCAACAAAAAATAAACCTGCTCCCAATGGTGAAGAAGATGGCCGAATATGCCCCGTCTCCAAAGACTCCTTAATATAGCTCCGCATGGCGGCATGTTCTGGCACAGACAGGCTGAAAAGTCGGCCCTTAGGGAACTTACAACCTGGAATCAAGTCAATAGCACAATCACAGTCCCTATGCGGTGGAAGAGAACTGGATTTGGGCTCATCGAATACATCCTGGAAGTCTGACAAAAACTCAGGAATTTCAGAAGAGGGGGATGAGGAAATTGACATTAACCCCTTCATGACCCAGCTTATTTTGACCTTAAAGACCTTGCTGTTTTTTGCAATTCTGACCAGTGTCCCTTTATGAGGTAATAACTCAGGAACGCTTCAACGGATCCTAGCGGTTCTGAGATTGTTTTTTCGTGACATATTGGGCTTCATGTTAGTGGTAAATTTAGGTCAATAAATTCTGCGTTTTATTTGTGATAAAAACGGAAATTTGGCGAAAATTTTGAAAATTTCGCAATTTTCACATTTTTAATTTTTATTCTGTTAAACCAGAGAGTTATGTGACACAAAATAGTTAATAAATAACATTTCCCGCATGTATACTTTACATCAGCACAATTTTGGAAACAAAATTTTTTTTTGCTAGGAAGTAAAGGTTAAAATTTGACCAGCGATTTCTCATTTTTACAACGAAATTTACAAAACCATTTTTTTTAGGGACCACCTCACATTTGAAGTCAGTTTGAGGGGTCTATATGGCTGAAAATACCCAAAAGTGACACCATTCTAAAAACTGCACCCCTCAAGGTACTCAAAACCACATTCAAGAAGTTTATTACCCTTCAGGTACTTCACAGCAGCAGAAGCAACATGGAATTTTTTTATTTTCCCAATGGTAAAAGGAGAAATTGGACCCCAAAGTTGTTGTCCAATTTGTCCCGAGTACGCTGATACCTCATATGTGGGGTAAACCACTGTTTGGGCGCACGGCAGGGCTTGGAGGGGAAGGAGCTCCATTTGACTTTTTGAATGAAAAATTGGCTCCACTCTTTAGCGGACACCATGTCACGTTTGGAGAGCCCCCGTGTGCCTAAAAATTGGAGCTCCCCCACAAGTGACCGCATTTTGGAAACTAGACGCCCCAAGGAACTTATCTAGATGCATAGTGAGCACTTTGAACCCCCAGGTGCTTCACAAATTGATCCGTAAAAATGAAAAAGTACTTTTTTTTCACAAAAAAATTCTTTTAGCCTCAATTTTTTCATTTTCACATGGGCAACAGGATAAAATGGATCCTAAAACTTGTTGGGCAATTTCTCCTGAGTACACCGATACCTCACATGTGGGGGTAAACCACTGTTTGGGCACATGGTAAGGCTCGGAAGGGAAGGAGCGCCATTTGACTTTTTGAATGAAAAATTATCTCCATCGTTAGCAGACACCATGTCGCGTTTGGAGAGCCCCTGTGTGCCTAAACATTGGAGTTCCCCCACAAGTGACCCCATTTTGGAAACTAGACCCCCCAAGGAACTTATCTAGATGCCTAGTGAGCACTTTAAACCCTCAGGTACTTCACAAATTGATCTGTAAAAATGAAAAAGTACTTTTTTTTCACAAAAAAATTCTTTTTGCCTCAATTTTTTCATTTTCACATGGGCAATAGGATAAAATGGATCCTAAAATTTGTTGGGCAATTTCTCCCGAGTACGCCGATACCTCATATGTGGGGGTAAACCACTGTTTGGGCACACGGCAGGGCTCGGAAGGGAAGGCGCGCCATTTGACTTTTTGAATGGAAAATTAGCTCCAATTGTTAGCGGACACCATGTCGCGTTTGGAGAGCCCCTGTGTGCCTAAACATTGGAGCTCCCCCACAAGTGACCCAATTATGGAAACTAGACCCCCCAAGGAACTTATCTAGATTCATATTGAGCATCTAGAAGTTTATAACGCAGAGCCATGAAAATAAAAAATAATTTTTCTTTCCTCAAAAATTATTTTTTAGCCTGGAATTTCCTATTTTGCCAAGGGTAATAGGAGAAATTGGACCCCAAATGTTGTTGTCCAGTTTGTGCTGAGTACGCTGATACCCCATATGTGGGGGAAAACCACTTTTTGGGCGCACGGCAGGGCTCGGAAGGAAAGGCACGCCATTTGGCTTTTAAAATGGAAAATTAGCTCCAATCATTAGCGGACACCATGTCACGTTTGGAGAGCCCCTGTGTGCCTAAACATTAGAGATCCCCCACAAATGACCCCATTTTGGAAACTAGACCCCCATAGGAACTAATCTAGATGTGTGGTGAGGACTTTGAACCCCCAAGTGCTTCACAGAAGTTTATAACGCAGAGCCATGAAAATAAAAAAAAAAAATATTTTCTCAAAAATGATCTTTTAGCCTGCAATTTTTTATTTTCCCAAGGGTAACAGGAGAAATTTGACCCCAATATTTGTTGTCCAGTTTCTCCTGAGTACGCTGATACCCCATATGTGGGGGTAAACCACTGTTTGGGCACATGCCGGGGCTCGGAAGTGAAGTAGTGACGTTTTGAAATGCAGACTTTGATGGAATGCTCTGCGGGCGTCACGTTGCGTTTGCAGAGCCCCTGATGTGGCTAAACAGTAGAAACCCCCCACAAGTGACCCCATTTTGGAAACTAGACCCCGAAAGGAACTTATCTAGATGTGTGATGAGCACTTTGAACCCCCAAGTGCTTCACAGAAGTTTATAATGCAGAGTCGTGAAAATAATAAATACGTTTTCTTTCCTCAAAAATAATTATTTAGCCCAGAATTTTTTATTTTCCCAAGGGTTACAGGAGAAATTGGACCCAAAAGTTGTTGTCCAGTTTCTCCTGAGTACGCTGATACCCCATGTGTGGGGGTAAACCACTGTTTGGGCACACGTCGGGGCTCAGAAGGGAAGTAGTGACTTTTGAAATGCAGACTTTGATGGAATGGTCTGCGGGCGTCACGTTGCGTTTGCAGAGCCCCTGGTGTGCCTAAACAGTAGAAAGCCCCCACAAGTGACCCCATTTTAGAAACTAGACCCCCAAGGAACTTATCTAGATATGTGTTGAGCACTTTGAAACCCCAAGTGCTTCACAGACGTTTACAACGCAGAGCCGTGAAAATAAAAAATCATTTTTCTTTCTTCAAAAAATGATGTTTTAGCAAGCATTTTTTTATTTTCACAAGGGTAACAGGAGAAATTGGACCCCAGTAATTGTTGCGCAGTTTGTCCTGAGTACACTGATACCCCATATGTGGGGGTAAACCACTGTTTGGGTGCACATCGGGGCTCGGAAGTGAGGGAGCACCATTTGACTTTTTGAATACAAGATTAACTGGAATCAATGGTGGCGCCATGTTGCGTTTGGAGACCCCTGATGTGCCTAAACAGTGGAAACCCCTCAATTCTACCTCCAACACTAACCCCCCCACACCCCTAACCCTAATCCCAACTGTAGCCATAACCCTAATCACAACCCTAACCACAACCCTAATTCCAACCCTAACCCTAAGGCTATGTGCCCACGTTGCGGATTCGTGTGAGATTTTTCAGCATCATTTTTGAAAAATCCGCGGGTAAAAGGCAGTGCGTTTTACCTGCGGATTTACCACGGATTTCCAGTGTTTTTTGTGCGGATTTCACCTGTGGATTCCTATTAAGGAACAGGTGTAAAACGCTGCGGAATCCGCACAAAGAATTGACATGCTGCGGAAAATACAACGCAGCGTTTCCGCGCTGTATTTTCCGCACCATGGGCACAGTGAATTTGGTTTTCCATAGGTTTACTTGGAATTGTAAACCTGATGGAACTCTGCTGCAAATCGGCAGCGGCCAATCCGCTGCGAATCCGCAGCGGCCAATCCGCTGCGGATCCGCGGCCAAATCCGCACCGTGTGCACATAGCCTAATTCTAAAGGTATGTGCACACGCTGCGGAAAATGCTGCGGATCCGCAGCAGTTTCCCATGAGTTTACAGTTCAATGTAAACCTATGGGAAACAAAAATCGCTGTACACATGCTGCGGAAAAACTGCACGGAAACGCAGGGGTTTACATACTGCAGCATGTCACTTCTTTCTGCGGATTCCGCAGCGGTTTTACAACTGCTCCAATAGAAAATCGCAGTTGTAAAACCGCAGTGAAATGCGCAGAAAAACCGCGGTAAATCCGCCATAAATCCGCAGCGGTTTAAATCCGCAGAGGAACAGAATACGTGTGCACATACCGAAACCCTAACCCTAACCCTAACCCCTAACCCTATTCTAACCTTAGTGGAAAAAAAAAATCTTTATTTTTTTATTGTCCCTACCTATGGGGGTGACAAAGGGGGGGGGTCATTTATTATTTTTTTTATTTTGATCACTGTGATAGATTATATCTCAGTGCTCAAAATGCACTTTGGAACGAATCTGCCGGCCGGCAGATTCGGCGGGCGCACTGAGCATGCACCCACCCTTTTGGAAGATGGCGGCGCCCAGGGAGAAGACAGACGGACCCCGGCAGGATCGGTAAATATGATGGGGTAGGAGGGGAGCACGGGGGAGGGGATCAGAGCATGGGGGGGTGGATCGGAGCGCGGGGGGGTGGAACGGAGCACGGGGGGGTGGAACGGAGCACGGGTGGGGTGGATCGGAGCACGGGGAGTGGATCGGAGCACGGGGGGGTTGGATCGGAGTGCAGGGGGGTTGGATCGGAGCACGGGGGGGTGATTGGAGCACGGGGGGGGCAGACAAGAGCACGGGGGAGCGGAGCACAGGACGGAGCGGTGCATAGCACTGATCGGAGGACTGGGGGGGGGGGCGATTGGTGGGGTGGGGGCACATTAGCGTTTCCAGCCATGGCCAATGATATTGCAGCATCGGCCATGGCTGGATTGTAATATTTCACCAGTTTTAATAGGTGAAATATTATAAATCGCTCTGACTAGCAGTTTCACTTTCAACAGCCAATCAGAGCGATCGTAGCCACGGGGGGGTGAAGCCACACCCCCTGGGCTAAACTACCACTCCCCCTGTCCCTGCAGATCGGGTGAAATGGGAGTTAACCCTTTCACCGGATCTGCAGGGACGCGATCTTTCCATGACGCCACATAGGCGTCATGGGTCGGATTGGCAGCGACTTTCATGACGCCTACATGGCGTCATGGGTCGGGAAGGGGTTAAAGGAACCTGACCATGAACCCCATGACGACCCCAACTAGTCACAGACATAGATCTCCAATCTAACACCGGATTATGTTCCTGTAACCATGGGAAACCCAGCACAATATCATCATGCAAATTATGCAACACCAGAAAACGACAATCTTCCTGATGGGCTGGCGCCATGTGCATGGTCAGCTGTGTCCAAAACTGAGGTTTAGTTTTAGCCAACGGTGTGGCATCAATGCCCCTTAAAGGAATAGGGTTCTGCAAAGGCTGCAAGGGGAAACCACAACGTCTGGCAAATTTTAAGTCCATTAAGTTCAGAGCGGCGCCTGAATCCACAAATGCCATGACGGAAAATGATGATAATGAGCAGATCAAGGTCACAGATAACAGAAATTTAGGTTGCGCAGTACTGATAGTAACAGAACTAGCGATTCTCTTTGTACGCTTAGGGCAATCAGAAATAACATGGGCAGAATCGCCGCAGTAAAAACACAACCTATTCTGGCGCCTGAATCTTAGACGATCAGCTCTAGACAAAATCCTATCACACTGCATAGGCTCCGGGCTCCGCTCGGAGGACAACGCCACAGTGTGCACAACTCTGCGCTCGCGCAAGCGCCGATCAATCTGAATGGCCAGGGACATAGAATCACTCAGACCAGCAGGCGTGGGGAACCCCACCATAACATCTTTAACGGATTCAGAAAGACCCTTTCTGAAAATTGCCGCCAAGGCATCCTCATTCCATTTAGTCAGTACAGACCATTTTCTAAATTTCTGGCAATACGATTCTGCCGCTTCTTGACCCTGACACAGGGCCAACAAGATCTTCTCAGCTTGATCCACAGAATTAGGCTCATCATACAATAACCCCAATGGTTGAAAGAAAGAATCAACATTAAGCAAAGCAGGATTGCCAGTTTCCAGGGAAAATGCCCAATCCTGTGGGTCACCACGCAGCAGAGATATGATAATTTTAACCTGCTGAATGGGATCGACCGGGGTCTCAATGCAAAAAACAGTTTACAGTTATTTTTGAAACTCAAAAATTTGGATCTGTCACCAAAGAATAAATCAGGAGTGGGAATCCTAGGTTCTAAGGCAGGAGTCTGAACAATATAATCTGAAATACCCTGTACCCTAGCAGCAAGCTGATCCACACGAGAAACTAACTCCTGAACACTCATGTTATTACTAGGTTCCGCAGCCACCCAGAGATAAAGAGGGAGGAACAGGCTAAGGAAAAAAAATGGCTCAAAACCTTCCCTCCCTTCTTCTGAGATGCAATTAACTCATTGTGGGCCAGTTGTACTGTTATGATCTGGTGGCCTTGGAGCAGCATGAGACGTACTCTGGAGAAGGTGGCCCCTGTACTGACCGCAAACCCTGAACTTAGCAGCGCAACTAGAAGTAGCCGTGGGGGGTACCTAACTCTCCCTAGACCCCTCGACACAGCCTAAGAAACTAACTACCCCTAAAGACAGAAACAGAAAACCTATCTTGCCTCAGAGAAAATCCCCAAAGGACAGACAGCCCCCCACAAATATTAACTGTGAGAGGAGAGGGAAAAAACACACGCAGACATGAAATCAGGATTTAGCATAGGAGGCCATACTAGCTAAATAGAAAGAATAGAACAGAGTACTATGCGGTCAGTATTAAAACACTAGAAAATATCCACCACAGAAAATACAAAACACCACATCTGACTAAAGACATGGAGGGTATATCTGCATCTCCAGAGACTCAGCAAGGCTGCAAAAAATACTTCACAGACAAAGCTGGACAAGACAAACATGAAAATGCACAGAACTATAAGGTCCACAGCAGGTGGACAGCAAAAACAAAGCCAGGACTTATCTTTGAAGAAAAGCACAGCGAACAGGAGAGACCAGAAGGGATGTGAATCCTCTAAAAACAATGGACAACTGGCAGGTACTAAAGAGTCCTGCAAAGCTATATACCCCAGTCAGTTTTGCAATTAGTAGATACACCTGTCCAATCCTGCAGTCCAGGCACAACTGCATTACCCTCTACAACCACCGGAGGGAGTCCAAAAGCTGAATTCACAACACTCCCCCTCTCGTGTCTTCACCCCGGGGAATCCCATAATATTCGACCCCGGGTTCATCCAGCGACAGGTGGTGCGCTCAGCGTAGACCTCGCCTGGCATGACGGTCGGCGAGATCAGGGCCTTGTAGAAATGCTCCATGCCGGTGGCTTGGTCCCAATGTGGAAGAGGCTTGCGAGCATGGGGCCCAGGGGAAGGGGGCGCTGCGACCGGGCCTATCAACAAGTCCTCCGCTGGCAGGGTGGGGTCGGCAGACTCACCGGTCGGTGCGGCTCCCCCCGTTGCAGGCGACTCCACGGTTGGTGCAGGAACCGGGGTTGGGAGTTCCTCTGCGGGTACATCCTGGCACGAAGTCTCGGCCTCAAGCTTCCACTGGAGAAGCTGCTCCATCAGGCCCTCCGTCTCATCCTGCAGGAGACCGGTCCCAGATGTGAGGCTCTGGCTGTTGCACTCGTCCGGGTAGCTGGGGAGCCCTCTGCTTCAACCCCGCTGTCTGGGTCTGAGCGGCCGGCCATGGCGTCCTCCACGTGGGTCGCCTCCTGGTCTCTTTCCCGCTCTCTTCTTTGTGGGCGGTTTCATTTCTTGTTCCTCCGCCCCCCATTGAGGATCAGGAGGTGGATCTCAGCTGCTGACAAACACGTCCTCACTGTACAGAAATATTTAGACTGGGCGGCCATTATCTTTCGCGCTCTCCAGCTTACTCACGCCCACTTCCACGCCCTTCTTCTTCTCTTGCGCTCCTCGTAGCGCTACAATGGCAGCAGTTTTGGCAGGAATCTTGCAGCAGATAGCAACACAGTCTTTGCAATAAGTCACAGTTCAATCACAGTTCCAATGCACACATGACCTGATTCTTCTGGCTTAAGTACAATCCTGTTCGTGACGCCAAGTTGGATCGCCCCCAGACACAGGGCCGCACGTTCTCGGTACTGGGCCTCTCTGGTTCGGTTCTGAGGCTGTCACGGTGGCTAGACCCGGTCCGCGACCCTGCTAAGGGGCGTCCAATAAAGGTGGTGTTGTCTGTCAGGGGTTCGTGATGCCACCTGTGGTGCTCGGTCAGGGTGACCGACTCTGCTGCGGAGTCCGCTGGGGTGATGGAATTGCAGCTGGATGGTATACCTTCCCACAGGTGAAGTATGTCCCCAGGGCTTCCCAGTAAGGTGGATAGTGATGGTGTGAGGTGCAGGCAATAACAAGGACACAAGGTTGCAGTCTCTTTACCTCTTTACTGAAGACTTCAAGATCCTCAATCCAGAGCACGTTTAACAGGGCTATCAGAGAAAGGCAGGTCTGATGGGCACTTCCAGAGTCTACTAGCGCCTGTGTGTTATAGTGCTACCCTGCTGAGCATTCGGAATTGTCCTCACAACTGCTGTTCTCGTTTCGTTTGTTTTCTACAGCTCTCTCTCTCTCGTTAGTTCCAGATGTTGCTAGTTTCTCGTCCCCCAGTATGTTTTGGCTAGGATTCACCCATATGACGGGAAGGCTTGGAGGTCTTCCGGGACCCTAGAGACGCTCCTCTCCCAATGTTGCCCCCTATGTCTTCTTAGGAAATTTAAGGTAGACAGCCAACCTATAATTAACTGTCCTGCGGAGTTTGAAGTAAGGCCTGAAGTCAGTTACTCCCGCGGTGTTCTGGCCACCGGCTACGCGCCTCAGTAGGATGTTGCCTCGGTCTCACGGCATGACTCCTACTGGTACTCCTTTTTGCTAGATCTCGTTTACACTGTTCCACAATATCCTTCCTTTCTTGTCTCTTTCTTGGGATACCGCGGCAAGGAGGTGCAGGCGCGGTTCTGTAACGTTCTGTTCTGTTTGCTAGGCACTTGCCAGGTTCCCACGCCTGACAGGGACCCCCCTGTGTCTTCTCCCTGCAACACCCCCTGCCACGGGATGTTGCCTGAATCCAACCCAGTCAGCTTCTGACTAACTTTCTATCCAACCCCTAGTTTTACCAGTGTGAGGAGGGGCCCAATAAATAAAGCCTTTTGCTCCCCCTAGTGGCCGGAGTGTGAAGTGTAATGTGTGCTGGTGATACCTGGTCAGGAGAATTCCTTCAGTGCCATCAGACGTACCATCACTCCCCTTAGTGGCAGAGTGTCATACTGCAACTACCAGATCTCTGGGGCGCTGCAGTATGCTCCGTACACAGTCAGACACAGACAATTTTTAAATTAACTTTCATTCATAGGAAAACCCATTTAAGGTGACCGACTTCCTCTGCCTGTACATACATCACGTTTCTGCCACTGGGATCAGCCGAATGATTCACTGCGCCTACGCAGAATTCACACAGGCACAGTAAATCAGACCGCCGCCATCTTTGTGCAAACATAGCGGTGGTCACATTAAAACTGCATATGCTCTCCTCCTGTACAAAGATGGTGGCGGTGGCGTGTGCGCGACGGTTTTCCGCTGGTTGTACCAAGCAAGAGGCTGCGTACGGTGTATACAGTGTGTGTGTGTGTGTGTGTGTGCGTGTGTGTGTGTGTGGTGGGTACAGCGTATACAGAGTGTGTTTATGTATGTGGTGCGTACGGCATATACAGTATGTGTGTGGGGGGGTTCGATGGTGTTCCACTGGTGGTACCGCACAAGAGGCTGGTACCACCAGCAGTTTCCATATTGAGACACCCATCGCCTGGGTGTCCCAAAATGGCGGTCGGTGAACTTCCATCGCTTGGAATTCTGGGATCCGGACACATCTGGAAGGAACAGGATTTGAAGACATTACAAAGTAAGTATATATTAACCCCTTCACGACATGCCCCATACTAGTAAGGCTTATGTCGTGCCTCCCCCTTTGATGTGGGCTCTAGCGGTGAGCCCGCATCAAAGTCGCGACATGTCAGCTGTTTTGTACAGCTGACATGTGCGCGCAATAGCGGCTGGTGGAATTGCAATCCACCTGCCGCTATTAACCAGTTAAATGCCATTGACAGTGGCATTTAACTAGCGCTTCCGGCCACGCGGCCGGAAATGCGCGCATCGCCGACCCCAATTACATGATCGGGGGTCAGCGATGCGTTGGCATAGTAACCAGAGGTCTCAAGCTTGCAATTCATCTACATAGGAGCGATCTGATGATCGCTGCTATGTAGCAGAGACGATCAGGCTATGCCAGCTTCTAGTCTCCCATGGAGGCTATTGAAGCAGGCAAAAGTTTAAAAAAAATGTTTTACAAAATATGAAAAAAATAAAAAAAATATAAAAGTTTAAATCACCCCCCTTTCGCCCCATCCAAAATAAAACAATAAAGAAAAATAAAACATGCACATATTTCGTATTGCCGCGTTCAGAATCACCCGATCTATCAATAAAAAAAAGCATTAATCTGATCACTAAACAGCGTAGCGAGAAAAAAAATTCGAAGAGCCAGAATTACTTTTTTGGGTCGCCGCGACATTGCATTAAATTGCAATAACGGGAGATCAAAAGAACGTATCTGCAAAAAATTGGTATCATTAAAAAAGCCAGCTCGGCATGCAAAAAATAAGCCCTCAACTGACCCGAGATCCCGAAAAATGGAGACACTACGGGTATCGTAAAATGGCGCTATTTTTTTTTTTTTAGCAAAGTTTTGAATTTTTTTTTCACCACTTAGATAAAAAATAACCTAGACATGTTTGGTGTCTATGAACTTGTAATGACCTGGATAATCACAATGGCCGGTCAGTTTTAGCATTTAGTGAACCTAGCAAAAAAGCGAAACAAAAACAAGTGTGGGATTGCACTTTTTTGCAATTTCACCACACTTGAAATTTTTTTCCCGTTTTCTAGTACAATACAGGGTGAAACCAATGGTGTCGTTCAAAAGTACAACTCGTCCCACAAAAAATAAGCCCTCACATGGCCATATTGATAGAAAAATAAAAACGTTATGGCTCTGGGAAGAAGGGGAGCGAAAAACGAAAACGCAAAAATGAAAAAGGGCCGTGTCTTGAAGGGGTTAAGATACATATTAACATTGATATTCTGTTAATTGTTAAGATAACAATTTAGGGCAATGCAAATTTCACTCATTTTTCCATTATCTTAAAAATATTTCATGACAAAAATTGATAATTAAGTGAGCAACTTACGTCAATCAATGCCACCTTTTCAGACAATGTGGCAATAGCGATTAAGAGCAAAGTATTCCTCAATGGCCAGGATTTGCCCAGATTGACCAGAGAAGTATATGGTGACGTGGTCACTTAGAGCAAAACCCATCTGCTCGAAGCTGTGGGCTACACCTCAAAGCTTTGAAAAATGTAGGAATGCACTTTATAAAAAACGGAAAAGTTCATAAAAAAGGTGAACCTTTGACTCTTTGTCTTTACCAGGGTATTATTGAACTGTGTGCGAAAATTTGTCCACCAAGAAAATTGCATTGAATGCATTTCAATGAAAGCACAGTCTACAGGTCCACTAGGTCTGACTTAGTTCCAGCTTCATATTTTGTGCCCTCACCAATTCATTACATATGTTCAACAAAATAAAATGTAACCGTAGTGTTGGAGTCACGAGAGCTATTAAGATGCTCCACTCTGAACTGGTTTTACTTCACAATGCCCCTGTTTTTTTTCTACATAGATTTAACAAGTATCATCATAGGTGTAACTTGGAGCTCCTGGGCACTCAATGTGAAATCTGTGTACAGAGACCTCCACCCATAAGTAATTTTTATAAGGAAGACCTTTGGGCTTCCTTGTGCATCAGGAGCAGATGTGACTGCTCACTCTGGCTTGATAATTTCCAACAATTCTGCATTTACCAGGATAGTCCCAAATTGTCAAAAACGATTACGGAAAATGTAGGCCTTCCGTAGTCCATTATGGGTAAGGTTTACATAAAAACCACCCAAAAATGCCCAAACCAATTTTTCTGTTCCCATTGTTGTCTTGAAGTTGGACTTTATTCTTCCTATTTTGCTAAGTGAGAAATTGGTTAGTATGGCTCTTGTTAACAGGGTTATACCAAATTAGAAAAGAGTGCCAACTTTTTTCCTAATAAAACTTTTTTCTTACTTGTCCATAGGATGCGTCAACTTGAAAGAGGTGCAATACAACACAGAGGCTATTGTCAAAAGTGGCACTATTTCTGGAAAATCTAGGAAATGTGATCTTAGAAAACTATCAAAAAATTGCATGTTGCGTGTAGAAAAGTCTCATAATTGAGATTAACTTTGATTCCTCAGTTGACTCACTTTAATAAGAAATTAGCACTGCCATAACAAACGCCAGTCTGTTGACAACTGGCAGGTTGTCACCCCAAGCTTCCAGTGTTCTACCTTACACCTGCATATATGTTAATAAGCAATAGGTAAAATGGAGTCCTCTGTATTTGAAGCTTATCATATATTAAATTTTATAGCAATCACTGATATCAACAGTGATAATTCTATAGCAAGAATTTTCACAGCAGTTGAGCAAATCTCAAAGGCCATTAGGGGCAGTGCTTCGAGGGTAATTCTCTACTGAGTGAGGTGACAAGCGCTGTAAATAAAGCATTTATACTTAGCCAAAGGTTACAACTTCCATGTCTTGCAGGATAATCTCAACAAGTCTAATCTGGTTCACTATTGAGACAAATTAGTAGCCTTTCTATCTAGAGAAGTAAAAGCTTAAAGAGGTATTCCAGGACAAAGAGCACAAAATAACCTGCAGTATTATGCAGATCGTTATAGCCAGGGGGATGCAAGGGATCAACTGAACACAACAGAACAGGTTACAGGACTTCTAGCCTTAGATGGCTGTACACATTACATGATTGACAGTCAAACCATACCGGCAGGAGTGATGGACCTTCTCATGTATATGGGGAGTCCTGACTGTTCTACAGCAACAGATGTAGGGGGACAAAGAATAGTTCAGCTGTTGCATTTCAACAAGTCCCATCCTTTTGTACGCAATGGAGATAAATCACATCTCTGATAGAGTAGTAAGCCTCTTCCACAGGAGTCTGGCAGAGGCATAAGACCCCAATACACATTTGATCAAAGTTGGCATAACCTGTCGATTTTGGCAGGAATGGCCAACGATCCAATGTGCTTCTTGAATGTCCGCCGACACGTGATATCTGGGTAAGGCAAGCTGCTCGATGGGCTAATAAGCTGTTTCCGGATGATCTCTCTCTCTCTCATGGAGAACACAGAAGCACACAGTTGATCTATGCATTCCAGTGTATGGAGAGAGTCAGGAGAGGCAACTGTCAGTTACCCAATAGTGTGGATCTAATGTTCATCGCCAGCTATTAGTGATGAGCGAGTGTGCTCGTTACTCGAGTTTTCCGAGCATGCTCGGGTGTTCTCCTGGTATCTTGGGCGTGCTCATATATTATGTTTGAGTCCCCACAGCTGCATGATTTGAGGCTGCTAGACAACCTGAACACATACAGGGACTGCCTGTTTGTTAGGGAATCCCCACATGCAGCTGTGGGGACTCAAACTTACAGTAATATACGGCAGCACGGTGGCGTAGTGGTTAGCACTGCAGTCTTGCAGCGCTGGTGTCCTGGGTTCTAATCCCACCCAGGACAACATCTGCAAAGAGTTTGTATGTTCTCTCTGTGTTTGCGTGGGTTTCCTCCGGACACTTAGAGAATTTAGATTGTGAGCCCCATTGGGGACAGTGATGATAATGTGTGCAAAACTGTAAAGCGCTGCGGAATATGTTAGCGCTATATAAAAATAAAGATTATTATTATTATTATTATTAATATACGAGCATGCCCAAGATACTCGGAGAACACCCGAGCATGCTTGGAAAACTCAAGTAACGAGCACACTCGCTCATCACTACCAGCTATAGTCCTCTACATACACAATAAAGCAAAGTTGACTAAACTAGGAGGAGCAGCTGACCAGCTTATGTGTATGTGGGCCTATTGACGTTTCCCAGACAAAAGATTTCAGCAGAAAGAAGGATCACTCATGTCGAATTCCAATAATAATTATTTTGTAGTTTTTATTATTTTTTATTATTATTTTGAAGTACCATTAATTCCAAGGTGCTGTACATGTGAAAAGGGTTTATATACTGTGAGGGGTTGACTCACTTAGCTGCTTTCAGAGGTAGACACATGAATACTACTTAAGGTACCGTTACACAAAAACGATTTACCAACGATCACGACCAGTGATACGACCTGGCCGTGATCGTTGGTAAGTCGTTGTGTGGTCGCTGGAGAGCTGTCACACAGACAGCTCTTCAGCGACCAACGATGCCGAAATCCCCGTGTAACCAGGGTAAACATCGGGTTACTAAGCGCAGGGCCGCGCTTAGTAACCCGATGTTTATCCTGGTTACCATAGTAAATGTAAAAAAAAAAAACAGTACATACTTACATTCCGGTGTCTGTCACGTCCCCCGCCGTCACCTTCCCGCACTGACTGTCAGCGCTGGCCGGCCATAAAGCAGAGCACAGCGGTGACGTCATGATGTCACCGCGGTGCTCTGCTTTACGGCCGGCCGGTGCTGACACAGTCAGTGCGGGAAGCTGACGGCGGGGGACATGACAGACACAGGAATGTGAGTATGTAGTGTTTTTTTTTTTACATTTACAATGGCAACCAGGGTAAACATCGGGTTACTCAGCGCGGCCCTGCGCTTAGTAACCCGATGTTTACCCTGGTTACCAGTGAAGACATCGCTGGATCGGCGTCACACACGCCGATCCAGCGATGACAGCGGGTGATCCAGCGACGAAATAAAGTTCTGGCCTTCTAGCTCTGACCAGCGATGTCACAGCAGGATCCTGATCACTGCTGCGTGTCAAACACAACGATATCGCTATCCAGGACGCTGCAACGTCACGGATCGCTATCGTTATAGTTCAAAAGTTGCTCAGTGTGAAGGTACCTTTAGGTAAATCACCTGCTGATTTATTATGGGACAGCATAAGCCATGGCAGGGTTTAACAAAATAAACCTGGCCTTTCTGGTATAACAGCAAAGCAAAAGATAAAGTATAGCAAAGTACTTATCTCTGTGGGATTCAGCCGCTCAGACCACAATATATGTCTTCATCTCCTTCTGGAGCTATCCTCTGGAGACTTTTGTCTCCAAACACATAACAGAGAAAAAACATGTAGCTGGACATTTAACTTCCCCAACCACACCCTTGGAATGAAGATATGGTGAATAGGCGTCACGCCCATCTCTCACCTACTCACAAAAATCCAAACCATTGTAATGGCTGATTATCCCCTTCATTGCATAGCATGCTGAAGAGAAATTTATGGGTTTCATATCACAAAAGAAAGCAATCTTCGTGACACATATCTCCCCTCACATACAGTGACCCTGTCACATATCCCCCCCACCTCTGCGCAAATCCAGTGGTTTTACATATATATATGGGACATTATATTAAAGGGTTGGAACAGCTTTGGTGGTAATGAGGGGGCAACTAGGTTATTGCAGATTGCAGGTTTTCCTGAAGAGATGAGTTTTCAAATTAAATCTTGGAAGACAATTTGAGGCTGTGCTGAGGTTGTGAGTTCAGAGTATAGGGGATGTTTGCAGAAATCTTGGAGACTGTTATGTGAGGAACATACAAAAGTGGAGGACAGAAAGAGATCTCATAAAGAATAGATATTACATGTGAGGAGATATCGGTAGGTCAGTTTAGAGACTTATGAGAGAGCCAGATTATGGTCAGCCTTGTAAATCATTTTTAGTATTTTAAACTGAATTTTTCTGTTAATTGAAAGCTAGTGAAGGGATTGTGCAGCTAAGGACGGACAAAAAGGGAGTGAGAGTATTAGATTGGAGAATGTTGCTAAGTCGGGAGATGAGGGCATGCTCTAACATTTGTGTTGACTCGGGAATGAGGAAAAGATGATTCACAAAATGTTTTTGAGTTGAAAGCGACAGGAGATCATAATGGCTTATATGTGTGGTTTGAAGGACAAACTAAAGTTTAAAGGTTGCATCCAGACAGCGGAAAGCGTACAGTCATTTATTGTGTTAGATAGGTCTTGTATGGGGGGTTGAGAAGTGAAGAAGAGTTCAATTTTGTTCACACTGAGTTTTAGAAATCGTGATGAGAAGGAGGATATAGCTGAAAGACTCTCTGAGATTCTGGATAGCAGACAAGTGACACTTGAGCCAAAGAGGTAGGTTTAAGAGTCATCAACATATAGGTGGTATTAGAATTCATCTGACTTTATATGTTTTAACAGATCAGGTACAGTTGGAAAACAGTAGAGGTCCCAAGACAAAGCCTTGAGGGTCACGAGCAGAGAGAAGACAGAATGAGGAGGTTGTGTGAGAATGGGTGATGCTAAATTTTTAATAGTTTGTGAGGTATGGGGATATCTAGGAAAGAACCAGGCCTGGGATGTCAATGGTAGAGAGGATGGAATGATCCCAGGGTTGAAGATGAAGGACAGGCCTAGGAGTTGGAGTACCGACTATTGGCTTTG
The DNA here is from genome assembly GCF_032444005.1 of Ranitomeya imitator. Taxonomy (NCBI): domain Eukaryota; kingdom Metazoa; phylum Chordata; class Amphibia; order Anura; family Dendrobatidae; genus Ranitomeya; species Ranitomeya imitator. The sequence goes on from NC_091287.1 coordinate 439,998,415, forward strand.
GTAGATACAGTCAAGGCCAAAAGTATTGACACCCCTGCAATTGTCAGATAATATTCATTTTCTTCCTGAAAATGATTGCAAAAACAAATTGGTTGGTATTATCTTCATTTAATTTGTCTTAAATAAAAAAAAAACACAAAAAGAATTGTCCTAAAGCCAAATTGGATATAATTCCACACCAAACATAAAAAAGGGGTGGACAAAAGTACTGACACTGTTCGAAAAATCATGTGATGCTTCTCTAATTTGTGTAACTAACAGCACCTGTAACTTACCTGTGGCACCTAACAGGTGTTGGCAATAACTAAATCACACTTGCAGCCAGTTGACATGGATTAAAGTTGACTCAACCTCTGTCCTGTGTCCTTGTGTGTACCACATTGAGCATGGAGAAAAGAAAGAAGACCAAAGAACTGTCTGAGGACTTGAGAAACCAAATTGTGAAGAAGCATGAGCAATCTCAAGACTACAAGTCCATCTCCAAAGACCTGAATGTTCCTGTGTCTACCGTGTGCAGTGTCATCAAGAAGTTTAAAGCCCATGGCACTGTGGCTAACCTCCCTAGATGTGGATGGAAAAGAAAAATTGACAAGAGATTTCAATGCAAGATTGTGCAGATGTTGGATAAAGAACCTCGACTAACATCTAAACAAGTTCAAGCTGCCCTGCAGTCCGAGGGTACAACAGTGTCAACCCGTACTATCTGTCGGCGTCTGAATGAAAAGGGACTTTATGGTAGGAGACCCAGGAAGACCCCACTTCTTACCCCGAGACATAAAAAAGCCAGGCTGGAGTTTGCCAAAACTTACCTGAAAAAGCCTAAAACATTTTGGAAGAATGTTCTCTGGTCAGATGAGACAAAAGTCGAGCTTTTTGGGCAAAGGCATCAACATAGAGTTTACAGGAGAAAAAAAGAGGCATTCAAAGAAAAGAACACAGTCCCTACAGTCAAACATAACGGAGGTTCCCTGATGTTTTGGGGTTGCTTTGCTGCCTCCGGCACTGGACTGCTTGACTGTGTGCATGGCACTATGAAGTCTGAAGACTACCAACAAATTTTGCAGCATAATGTAGGGCCCAGTGTGAGAAAGCTGGGTCTCCCTCAGAGGTCATTGGTCTTCCAGCAGGACAATGACCCACAACACTTCAAAGAGCACTAGAAAATGGTTTGAGAGAAAGCACTGGAGACTTCTAAGGTGGCCAGCAATGAGTCCAGACCTGAATCCCATAGAACACCTGTGGAGAGATCTAAAAATGGCAGTTTGGAGAAGGCACCCTTCAAATATCAGGGACCTGGAGCAGTTTGCCAAAGAAGAATAGTCTAAAATTCCAGCAGAGCATTGTAAGAAACTCATTGATGGTTACCGGAAGTGGTTGGTCGCAGTTATTTTGGTTAAAGGTTGTGCAACCAAGTATTAGGCTGAGGGTGCCAATACTTTTGTCTGGCCCATTTTTGGAGTTTTGTGTGAAATGATCAATGTTTTGCTTTTTGCTTCATTCTTTTTTGTGCTTTTTCATTTAAGACAAATTAAATGAAGATAATAATACCAAATAATTTGTGATTGCAATCATTTTCAGGAAGAAACTGAGTATTATCTGACAGAATTGCAGGGGTGTCAATACTTTTGGCCATGACTGTAACAGGTCATTTATGACTTTGTTTAGGGCCATTTCAGAAGAGTAGAAGGCATGGAAGCCAGATTATAGTCACTCAAAGAGTGTGTTGGATGAGAGGTGAGAGGACAGTTCAATATAAGCATCCTGTTCAAGGAGATTTTGCATGAGAGGGAGTAGTGATAGGAGGCAAAGCTGGATGTAGAGGTCTCAAAAAGGATGGCTTCTTGAGGATGGGTGTGATGGTTTTGTGTTTAAAAGAGGAAGTGAAGATGCCAAAAGTTAATGATACATTGAAGAGATGGGATAGGGATTAGTGATGAGCGAATATACTCATTACTCGAGATTTCCCGAACACGCTCGGGTGTCCTCCGAGTATTTTTTAGTGCTCGGAAATTTAGTTTTTATTGCCGCAGCTGAATAATTTACGTCTGTTAGCCAGCATAAGTACATGTGGGGATTCCCTTGCAACTAGGCAACCCCCACATGTACTTATGCTGGCTAACTGATGAAAAATACTCGGAGGACATCGGAGCGTTCTCGGGAAATCTCGAGTAACGAGTATATTTGCTCATCACTAATAGGGATACATTGAAGAGATAGGTCTGGGATAAGTACATTGGTAGGGTTGGAAATGAGCTGTTATGAGTTAGGGGTAGAGGACAGGTGGTGAGGTGTGACTTGGTGAGAAGACTGGCAACATTTTCTTGGGTGATGATAGCAATGGAAGATATGGGGGGAGATTATTGTGACATTATGCAGAGGGAGATTGGATAAACCATTGCAGATGTCTTGGATGAGCAAAGTGTTCATGTTTACTGCTGATGTGGCATGAATAGCTGCCAATCAAATGAGCTTTCTGCCAACAGCAATAGGTGGTATAGGGGCGCTATTATTACAAACTTTAATTCTAAAGAATGCCTAGTTTATAATTGGGGATGTAAAAAATGGAAAAATGAAGGAATATCATTTTGGAATGCAATTAATAAATAGGACACGTTTGCTGGTTATGTAATAGGCTATTTACATAAGCCGACCAGGCTTCAGATGCAGACTGAATGATCCGTAATAAATCATTCAGTGTGTATAGACTGCCAGTGTTCTTGGCAGTGCAGGCCCTATGTATACAGGGTGAGGATCTTTAATGCAAAGCAAAACATCATTTCACCAAAAGAATGAGGATTTTGCTTACTTGTTGGATGACTTTTTTAACATTGCAATCTATGAGAAGTACATCATAATACTAATGATCACCTGTAATATCATCCAATAACGGATCTGGTATTTAAGCAAAAAAAAAAAAAACAGATCTGTTACAAACGGAACAAAAAATGGATGCAAAACGGAAGAGAAAGTGTGCTTTCAATTTTACTCTGTAACTGATCCAGGTTTTTTTTTTGTTTTTTTTTTTTTAAATACTGGATGTATTTGAAATGGATCACAACTGGACATGTGAACAAAGCCTAAGAAAATGCATAAATAACACAAGTACCGCATTTACAAAAAAAGAAAGAAATGAAACACACAGAACTTTAACACGGTTGATTTTACAATCATAGGCTTGTGATTACAGACACAGCATTGTTAAAGCTGATTATATTGTGCCTTGTTCTCTAGTCAGTCAGCAAAAATATGATCTGTCAGAGATCTTCAATGACCTTGGATGTGCAAACAGCACTATCTTTCAGCATAAATCCAATAACACTGCTTGAAAGCTACATAGGGTGGCATAAGTCACCATGCACCAGGGAGCAGACAGGCTTCTGATCTGCATTCACTTGTTGTAAATGGCCTCCATTAAGGCCTCATTCACATGTCCGTGATTTTTGTTGTATCTTAAAGCACTGACCATTTTTGAGTGTTTTGCATTTTCATCAGTGTTTGGTCAGTGTATCAGTTTTTACTCTAAGGGTACGTGTCCACGTTCAGGATGGCCGGCGGTTTTGATGGAATGGCAAACTCGCTCCGCCCAAAGCTCCGCCCCCTTCTGGAGACGCGATGATGCCGGATGTGTTTATTGCACACATCCGGTATCATCGCACCCACACATAGGGCCCTGTGTTATATCTTGCGGCGGCACAGCGTCACTGCAAGATAAACGGATATGCTGCGATCTAAAATGACGCGCTGCATGTCCGGAATCGCAGGGCCACCGGGTGCGTGTTACCACGCATAGTGGAGATGGGATTTCATGAAATCCCCTCCACTATGCTACAACATCTGGATGCTGCGTGTTTGATGCTGCGTCTCTATGCAGCATCAAACACGCAGCGTTTCCTGAACGTGGAAACATACCCTTAGTGTCTCATGAGTGATTCTTCACTTGAAAAAAATGCAAATCTTCTCCTACCCATTACAATGCTAATCTGTAAGTTTGAGGGACCCATAGACTTGAATGGGTAATTTTGATCAGTGACTCAGATAAAAAAAATGGACATATCTCCATGATTTTTTTGTGAACAAACAGTCCGCAAAAAAAACACGGACATGTGAGTCGGCACCATAGACTTTAATGGGTACGTGTTCTATGTGTGAAAATCAGATAGAACACATGTGTGATTCATAGATGTCTGAATGAGGCCTAAAAATGGCAGCAATATGAATACAAGTCTCCCCCATTCAAGAGTTCCCTATTATTGCGCATTGTAAATTTCTTTATCAACATGTGATAATAAATGTCAGCAAGTTTACACATTTAATTGTTTTTAAACCCATTGAGGCTGGCAGATGTTTCGTTGTTATTTGTCCTTTTTTCCTTCCCATCCTTCGTAAAGCCATAACTTTTTTATATTTTTTATCAACATAGACATATGAGGACTTTTTTTGTCAGATGAATGGCAGTTTTGAATAACATCGTTCATTTTACTATATAATGTACAGAAAAACTGGTAATAATATTCATCTGAAGTGAAATGGTTAAAAAAATACATTTCTGCCATTGTTCTTCAGGTTTTGTTTTTTGCACATCGTTCATTGTGCAAAAAGAAATTACCAAGTAATACGATTGTCCAGGTCAGTACAATAGCAGCAATACCAAATCTATACGTTTTTACAAATATTTGTATATTTTTACATGTATATATATATATATATGGAAGCAGAGATCAGGATGTCCACCTTGTAATGAACACAGCGTCCCATCTCACCCCATCGCACGTTTCGCAACCAGCTTCTTCCGGGGGCGTGTCTGGGGTTGGGAGGTGCAGGGTTTTTGTAGTGGACTAGCTCCAATAAGCGAGCGCTGGAGCGCAAAGAGCTCTTTCACTGAACCGCTTGCGTTCCAGCATGCATTCCAGTAAGCAAGCGGATGCCCAGAAGTGCATTTACTGTCAGGAAGTGTGGAGGAGTTTTCATGCGCCGTTAATGCCCGGTATCCATTCAGCAATCCACTTAGTCACATTATCGCCATACACTCGCTTATTGGAGCTGGTCCACTACAAAAACCCTGCACCTCCCCACCCCAGACACACCCCCGGAAGAAGCTGGTTGCGAAAAGTGCGTTGGGGTGAGGAGGGACGCTGTGGTCATTACAAGGTGGACATCCTGATCTCTGCTTCTGGTAATATGAACTTTATTGACTTTATGCATACTTAGGTAGCTTACATTGTGCCAGATAGCATTGTGTCGTATGTTCAGTATAGGATATATTATTGTCTTGGATATAGACTTTTACAGATTCAAGGGATTCAAGCTTCAGGAGGCTAATTTGCATATTCCAGGTGCCTTCTGGGAGAAGCGAAGTCTCCCTAAGCTAGAAGATCGTTGGGTACAGCCGGGACCAGCTGCTTCGAAAGCATCACCAAACCAGGGATTCAAGCTTCAGGAGGCTAATTTGCATATTCCAGGTGCCTTCTGGGAGAAGCGAAGTCTCCCTAAGCTAGAAGATCGTTGGGTACAGCCGGGACCAGCTGCTTCGAAAGCATCACCAAACCAGGGATTCAAGCTTCAGGAGGCTAATTTGCATATTCCAGGTGCCTTCTGGGAGAAGCGAAGTCTCCCTAAGCTAGAAGATCGTTGGGTACAGCCGGGACCAGCTGCTTCGAAAGCATCACCAAACCGTGATTTTGCCTGTAGGACATTATTGCAAGAGAGCTTGGCTGAGTAGATTACACAAGAAGGAAAACACACAGCAAGTCAGCAGGATCTAGGAGCAACATGGCAGATGTGACAACCTACATGGTGAGCTGCAGCATGTGCTACATGTTCACAGATCGACCAGAAGAAGAATTAAATTTCACCTGTCAGAAGTGTAGACTAGTGGCCCTTTTAGAAGAAAAGGTGCGGGGTCTGGAAGAAAGAATAGCAACTTTGAAACTCATCAAAGAGAATGAAGACTTTCTAGACAGAACAGAAGCATCTCTACTGGTCACAGAAGGTGCAAAAAGTGTCAGAGAACCTCCAAAAGCAGATGAGTGGAAGCATGTGACCAAAAGAAGCAAGAAGACCATGGAGAAATCACCAACCACACAACTGAAGAACCGATATCAAATCTTTGTAGAGGATGAAGATGGCACACCTAAGAATGAAGCAATACCAGCAAGCAAAAAAGAAAAGGGCACACAGCAACAAGTGACAGCAAAAAGTACAGCCAAGAAGCAACGAAGAGTGGTGGTGGTGGGAGACTCACTACTGAGAGGCACAGAAGCAGCCATCTGCAGACCGGACATAACTGCAAGAGAAGTATGCTGCCTTCCAGGTGCGATGATCAAGGATGTGACCGATAGGATACCAAAGCTCTTCAGCTCCAAGGACGTCCACCCATTTCTTCTGATACATGTTGGCACCAATGACACGGCAAGGAAGGACCTACCGACAATCTGCAAGGACTTTGAAGAGTTGGGGAAGAAAGTAAAGGAACTGGATGCACAGGTAGTTTTTTCTTCTATCCTTCCAGTAGACGGGCATGGCACCAGGAGATGGAACAGGATCCTTGATGCAAACAACTGGCTAAGACGATGGTGCAGACAACAAGGATTTGGATTCCTGGACCACGGTGTGAATTACTGGTATGATGGACTCCTCGCCAGAGACGGACTACACCTCAACAAACCTGGGAAACACACATTCGCCAGAAGACTCGCTACACTCATCAGGAGGGCGTTAAACTAGAAGAAGAGGGGACGGGAAGAAAAACATTAGACTCGAACAAAGACGACCCAGGAAAACATACTCAGAAGGGAGGTAAGAACATTTCTAAAACAATCCACAGTGAGGAGATTGGAACAAAACAAAATCCTCTAAACTGCATGCTCGCAAACGCCAGAAGCCTGACAAACAAGATGGAAGAACTAGAAGCAGAAATATCTACAGGTAACTTTGACATAGTGGGAATAACCGAGACATGGTTAGATGAAAGCTATGACTGGGCAGTTAACTTACAGGGTTACAGTCTGTTTAGAAAGGATCGTAAAAATCGGAGAGGAGGAGGGGTTTGTCTCTATGTAAAGTCTTGTCTAAAGTCCACTTTAAGGGAGGATATTAGCGAAGGGAATGAGGATGTCGAGTCCATATGGGTTGAAATTCATGGAGGGAAAAATGGTAACAAAATTCTCATTGGGGTCTGTTACAAACCCCCAAATATAACAGAAAGCATGGAAAGTCTACTTCTAAAGCAGATAGATGAAGCTGCAACCCATAATGAGGTCCTGGTTATGGGGGACTTTAACTACCCGGATATTAACTGGGAAACAGAAACCTGTGAAACCCATAAAGGCAACAGGTTTCTGCTAATAACCAAGAAAAATTATCTTTCACAATTGGTGCAGAATCCAACCAGAGGAGCAGCACTTTTAGACCTAATACTATCTAATAGACCTGACAGAATAACAAATCTGCAGGTGGTTGGGCATTTAGGAAATAGCGACCACAATATTGTGCAGTTTCACCTGTCTTTCACTAGGGGGACTTGTCAGGGAGTCACAAAAACATTGAACTTTAGGAAGGCAAAGTTTGAACAGCTTAGAGATGCCCTTAATCTGGTAGACTGGGACAATATCCTCAGAAATGAGAATACAGATAATAAATGGGAAATGTTTAAGAACATCCTAAATAGGCAGTGTAAGCGGTTTATACCTTGTGGGAATAAAAGGACTAGAAATAGGAAAAACCCAATGTGGCTAAACAAAGAAGTAAGAAAGGCAATTAACAGTAAAAAGAAAGCATTTGCACTATTAAAGCAGGATGGCACCATTGAAGCTCTAAAAAACTATAGGGAGAAAAATACTTTATCTAAAAAACTAATTAAAGCTGCCAAAAAGGAAACAGAGAAGCACATTGCTAAGGAGAGTAAAACTAATCCCAAACTGTTCTTCAACTATATCAATAGTAAAAGAATAAAAACTGAAAATGTAGGCCCCTTAAAAAATAGTGAGGAAAGAATGGTTGTAGATGACGAGGAAAAAGCTAACATATTAAACACCTTCTTCTCCACGGTATTCACGGTGGAAAATGAAATGCTAGGTGAAATCCCAAGAAACTATGAAAACCCTATATTAAGGGTCACCAATCTAACCCAAGAAGAGGTGCGAAACCGGCTAAATAAGATTAAAATAGATAAATCTCCGGGTCCGGATGGCATACACCCACGAGTACTAAGAGAACTAAGTAATGTAATAGATAAACCATTATTTCTTATTTTTAGGGACTCTATAGAGACAGGGTCTGTTCCGCAGGATTGGCGCATAGCAAATGTGGTGCCAATATTCAAAAAGGGCTCTAAAAGTGAACCTGGAAATTATAGGCCAGTAAGTCTAACCTCTATTGTTGGTAAAATATTTGAAGGGTTTCTGAGGGATGTTATTCTGGATTATCTCAATGAGAATAACTGTTTAACTCCATATCAGCATGGGTTTATGAGAAATCGCTCCTGTCAAACCAATCTAATCAGTTTTTATGAAGAGGTAAGCTATAGACTGGACCACGGTGAGTCATTGGACGTGGTATATCTCGATTTTTCCAAAGCGTTTGATACCGTGCCGCACAAGAGGTTGGTACACAAAATGAGAATGCTTGGTCTGGGGGAAAATGTGTGTAAATGGGTTAGTAACTGGCTTAGTGATAGAAAGCAGAGGGTGGTTATAAATGGTATAGTCTCTAACTGGGTCGCTGTGACCAGTGGGGTACCGCAGGGGTCAGTATTGGGACCTGTTCTCTTCAACATATTCATTAATGATCTGGTAGAAGGTTTACACAGTAAAATATCGATATTTGCAGATGATACAAAACTATGTAAAGCAGTTAATACAAGAGAAGATAGTATTCTGCTACAGATGGATCTGGATAAGTTGGAAACTTGGGCTGAAAGGTGGCAGATGAGGTTTAACAATGATAAATGTAAGGTTATACACATGGGAAGAGGGAATCAATATCACCATTACACACTGAACGGGAAACCACTGGGTAAATCTGACAGGGAGAAGGACTTGGGGATCCTAGTTAATGATAAACTTACCTGGAGCAGCCAGTGCCAGGCAGCAGCTGCCAAGGCAAACAGGATCATGGGGTGCATTAAAAGAGGTCTGGATACACATGATGAGAGCATTATACTGCCTCTGTACAAATCCCTAGTTAGACCGCACATGGAGTACTGTGTCCAGTTTTGGGCACCGGTGCTCAGGAAGGATATAATGGAACTAGAGAGAGTACAAAGGAGGGCAACAAAATTAATAAAGGGGATGGGAGAACTACAATACCCAGATAGATTAGCGAAATTAGGATTATTTAGTCTAGAAAAAAGACGACTGAGGGGCGATCTAATAACCATGTATAAGTATATAAGGGGACAATACAAATATCTCGCTGAGGATCTGTTTATACCAAGGAAGGTGACAGGCACAAGGGGGCATTCTTTGCGTCTGGAGGAGAGAAGGTTTTTCCACCAACATAGAAGAGGATTCTTTACTGTTAGGGCAGTGAGAATCTGGAATTGCTTGCCTGAGGAGGTGGTGATGGCGAACTCAGTCGAGGGGTTCAAGAGAGGCCTGGATGTCTTCCTGGAGCAGAACAATATTGTATCATACAATTATTAGGTTCTGTAGAAGGACGTAGATCTGGGTATTTATTATGATGGAATATAGGCTGAACTGGATGGACAAATGTCTTTTTTCGGCCTTACTAACTATGTTACTATGTTACTATGTTACTATGTTACAGATTGCACATTGTATCTTGTGTCCCAGCATCCCACCTTTTGTCAGGGCGCCTCTTATACTTGTATTACATTGTTATATGTATTTTAGAACATACTCTTAATAAAGTACTTGGTTTTTAATTTTATGTTGTTCTGGATCTCCTCATTCGGCCACTTTTTGATGTAAGTCCGAATAGGGTAACTAGGTACAAGAAACAGACAGGGGGCTCTTCTCTGTGGAGTCACCGGCCCAGCTGGAGTCTACTGGTCCATCTTCCTCATCCTTCCTGTTGATTCCCTCCAGTGTGGTGCGGCATCCTAGGGCCCAGGCAACTGAGTTCCATATACCTCCTTCATCCTTAGCATCCCAGTTCAGCAGGAAGAACTGGAATGTCAGATGGGTGCCTGATTTGGGATTTACAGCTGGAGTTATTACAATCATTTCATAGCTTGGTGAATATTATTCTTTGTTGCTGTATCCATTTCCCCTTATCTTTATGTCTTCAGGGGTAGTGGGTAGCCAAGAGGTAGGCTCGACAGGCTTAGGACAGGCAGTCGAGTGTTGGTCAGACACGAATGCTGATGGGGTTAGGGAAGTGCTGGCCAATTTTAAAGACTGCACATTTTGCCATGTGGTTTAGTGCTCAAGTTAGCAGGCAGAGTGTGTCTCTTAGTGAAATTAGGGGCTCGGGTTTAGTGTCCGACCCTGGGTCCCCTGGGAGTCCATCTTAAAAAAAAAAAGTAAGTAAGGGAAAAAATTTTGATGCATGAGTATGTCGAAATTTTTTCTCTTTTCCTGTTGGAAAAATTCAACATAAATAAAATTAATAAAGAGAATAGCAAAAAGGAAGAAGAGGAGAAGCGTAGATAGCTCTTAATTCGTCAAACATTTACTGGCTGGCTTAATTTTGTTTAACCCCTTAATCCCATTGGATGTAGTATCCCGTCGAGGTTACCTGGGACTTAATTCCCAGGGACGGGATAGTACATCCAGCGTGATCAGCCACGCTCACGGGGGGGAGCGCGGCCGATCACGGCCAGGTGTCAGCTGACTATCACAGCTGACATCCGGCACTATGTGCCAGGAGCGGTCACGGACCCCCCTCCGACACATTAACCCCCGGCACACTGCGATCAAACATGATCGCAGTGTTCCGGCGGCATAGGGAAGCATCACGCAGGGAAAGGGCTCCCTGTGTGCTTCCCTGAGACCCTCAGAGCAACGCGATGTGATCGCGTTGCTCCAAGGGTCTCCTTTCTTCTTCTCCCTGCAGTCCCCGGATCCAAAATGGTGGCGGGCCTGCATCCAGGTCCTGCAGGGAGGTGGCTTACCAGCGCCTGCTCAGAGCAAGCGCTGGTAAGCCTGCAGCCCTGCATGTCAGATCGCTGATCTGACACAGTGCTGTGCAAAGTGTCAGATCAGCGATCTGATCCTATAACATGATGCTTCCCCCCCCTCTCCCTCCCGGGGCAATGTTGTCAAGTAAAAAAAAATATTCACATGTGTAAAAAAAAAAAAAATTCCTAAATAAAGAAAAGAAAAAAAAATATTGTTCCCATAAATACATTTCTTTCTCTAAATAATAATAAAAAACAATAAAAGTACACATATTTAGTATCGCCGCTTCTGTAACGACCCCACCTATAAAACTGTCCCGCTAGTTAACCCCTTCAGTGAGCGCATTAAAAAAAAAAGTAGAGGCAAAAAACAACGCTTTATTATCATACCGCCAAACAAAAAGTGGAATAGCACGTAATCAAAAAGACGGATATAAATAACCATGGTACCGCTGAAAACATCATCTTTTCCCGCAAAAAATGAGCCACCATACAGCATCATCAGCAAAAAAATTAAAAAGTTATAATCCTCAGAATAAAGCGATGCAAAAAAATTTATTTTTTCTATAAAATAGTTTTTATCGTATAAAAGCGCCAAAACATAAAAAAAATTATATAAATGAGGTATCGCTGTAATCATACTGACCCGAACAATAAAACCGCTTTATCAATTTTACCAAAAGTGGAATGGTATAAATGCCCCCCAAAAAGAAATTCATGAATAGCTGGTTTTTGGTCATTCTGCCTCACAAAAATCGGAATAAAAAGCAATCAAAAAATGTCACGTGCCCGAAAATGTTACCGATAAAAATATTAACTCGTTTCGCAAAAAACAAGACCTCACATGACTCTGTGAACCAAAATATGGAAAAATTATAGCTCTCAAAATGTGGAGATGCAAAAACTATTTTTTGCAATAAAAAGCGTCTTTTAGTCTGACAGCTGTCAATCATAAAAATCCGCTAAAAAAATGCTATAAAAGTAAATCAAACCCCCCTTCATCACCCCCTTAGTTAGGTAAAAATAATAAAATTAAAAAAATGTGTTTATTCCCATTTTCCCATTAGGGTTAGGGCTAGGGTTAGGGCTAGAGTTAGGATTAGGGCTAGGCTTAGGGATAGGGTTAGGGTTAGGGCTAGGGTTAGGGGTAGGGTTAAGGGTAGGGTAAAGGCTAGGGTTAGGGCTAGGGTTAGGGTTAGGGCTAGTGAAGCGATGGCCGGGGGACCACCACAGTGCAGGAAGACTACTGTACACAAGATGAGGTGCAAACAACAAAGGGTAGTTTTATTGCGAGACAGGGAATGGAAGGAACAAGGAAGATGCAAACAGGGGGTTTCAATAACAAAAGATAATGCACATGAGATATCTTGTCTGTAAAACAGCACGGTGCTTCAACAATTACAAACTCAGAATTTGTCTCACAAGCAACTTTAAACAATAAAACAAATATCGATGCTACTCTGCATATAATCTCCCCGGCCTTTACTATGCAGGCCACACGGCTACCGTGCTCTAACTACTGAAGCCTGCACTAGGCCCTAACAGGTGCACCAAACAGGAACAAACTCACGGTGATGTTGGGGACACAGGTCCAGTCCCAGGGGGCCCCCCGAAGTCCAACACGGTAGTGCGCACGGATTCCTGTCAGCTCTGCAAAGCGTGGACTTCTCCTTGCTCCTGGATCCTAGGGATGCTCCTGGACACTGTAAGTCCCCTTCTCAGTATCTTCGTGGCTTCACAAACTAGCACAGAACAGCCACCTTTGCTGTAACCGGGAAAGTCTATTTCACAAACACAGTTCGTCTCAAGCTGTGTAATCTTTCTTGCAGCCAAAGCAGCACACAGTTTTCTCTGTTCTCTCTAGAAGCTTCTTCTCACACATGCTGCTTCAGCTCCACACTGCACACAGCACCGACCAGTACATCACAACGATAAGAGCAGGGGGGAAAGCAGAACATACCATCCCACCAGACAAGGGGGTACAGCCTCTTAAAGTGGCAGCATGTTTCTTATTGTCCATAATAGCACCAACCTCTTACACTAGGGTTAGGGCTAGGGTTAGGGTTAGGGCTAGGGTTAGGGCTAGGGTTGGGACTAGGGTTAAGGTTAGGTTTGGGGCTAGGGTTAGGGTTAGGGCTAGCGTTAGGGCTAGGGTTGGGGCTAGGGTTAGGGTTGCAGATAGGGTTAGGGTTTCAGCTGGAATTGGAAGTTTCCACTGTTTAGGCACATCAGGGGCTCTCCAAATGCGACATGGCGTCCGATCTCAATTCCAGCCAAGTCTGTGTTGAAAAAGTAAAACAGTGCTCCTTCCCTTCCGAGCTCTCCTGTGCACCCAAACAGGTGTTTACCCCAACATATGGGGTATCAGCGCACTCAGGACAAATTGGACAACAACTTTTGTGGTCCAATTTCTCTTGTTACCCTTGGGAAAATAAATATTTGGGGGCTAAAAAAACATTTTTGTGGGAAAAAAATGATTTTTTATCTTCACGGCTCTGCGTTATAAACTGTAGTGAAACACTTGGGGGTTCAAAGTTCTCACAACACATCTAGTTTCTTGGGGTGTCTAGTTTCCAATATGGGGTCACTTGTGGGAGGTTTCTACTGTTTAGGTACGTTAGGGGCTCAGCAAATGCAATGTGATGCCTGCAGACCAATCTGTTATGACCTGGTGGTTAAGAGGCCACACTGATATGACCTGGTGGCTAAAACGCAACATGGAGCGAGCTCTGAGAAGGTGGTATCTCTACTGACCGCAGTCCCTAATCCTAACAACAACACTAGAAATAGCCGTGGGATGTTCCTGACTCTCCCTAGACACCTCTTCACAGCCTAAGAAATAACTACCCCTAAAGAAGGAAATAGAAAGCTATCTTGCCTCAGAGAAAACCCCCAAAAGGAAAGATATCCCCCCACAAATATTGACTGTGAATGGAGAGGGAAATGACGTACAAAGAAATGAAATCAGAATTCAGCAAAGGAGGCCAATACTAAACTAGATAGACAGAGAGAAAAGGATACTGTGCGGTCAGTATAAAAACTACAAAATCCACGCAGAGTTTACAAAAATGAACTCCACACCGACTCACGGTGTGGAGGGGCAAATCTGCTTTCCCAGAGCTTCCAGCTAGCCTGAATACCACATAGTGATAAGCTGGACAAAAAGAGACATATTTGCAAAGCAATAGAGTCCAAACAAATGGACAAACAAAAACTAGCAAAAACTTATCTTTTGCAGACAAGGACTGGCCATATGAGAATTCCAAGGAAAGAACCAAATCCAACCAAGAACATTGACAGCAGGCATGGACTAAAGCCCAGAGCAGGTTTAAATAACAAACCCAGGCAAGGCGATTAGTGAAGGCAGCTGCTACAGCTACCTAAAGGAGCAGCAGTTCCACTCAAAACCACCAGAGGGAGCCCAAGGGCAGAACTCACAAAAATACCATTAGCAACCACAGGAGGGAGCTCCAGAACGGAATTCACAACACCAATCCATCTAAGTCTGCATTCCAAATGGCGCTCCTTCCCTTCCGAGCTCTGCCATGTGCCCAAACGGTGGTTCCCCCCCACATATGGGGTATCAGCGTACTCAGGACAAATTGGACAACAACATTTGGGGTCCAATTTCTCCTGTTACCCTTGGGAAAATACAAAACTGGGTGTAAAAAATAATTTTTGTGGGAAAAAAAATAATTTTTAATTTTCACGGCTCTGCGTTATAAATTGTAGTGAAACACTTGGGGGTTCAAAGCTCTCACAACACATCTAGATAAGTTCCTTAGGGGGTCTACTTTCTAAAATGGTGTCACTTTTGGGGGATTTCAATGTTTAGGCACATCAGTGGCTCTCCAAACGCAACATGGCGTCCCATTTCAATTCCTGTCAATTTTGCATTGAAGAGTCAAATGGCGATCCTTCCCTTCCGAGCTCTGCCATGCGCCCTAACAGTGGTTTACCCCCACATATGGGGTAAGAGCGTACTCAGGACAAATAGCACAACAAATTTTGGGGCCAATTTCTTCTATTACCCTTGGGAAAATAAAAAATTGGGGGCGAAAAGATTATTTTTGTGAAAAAATATGATTTTTTTTATTTTTACTGCTCTGCATTGTAAACTTCTGTGAAGCACTTGGTGGGTCAAAGTGCTCACCACACATCTAGATAAGTTCCTTAGGGGGTCTACTTTCCAAAATGGTGTCACTTGTGGGGGGTTTCAATGTTTAGGCACATCAGGGGCTCTCCAAACGCAACATTGCGTCCCATCTCAATTCCAGTCAATTTTGCATTGAAAAGTCAAACAGCGCTCCTTCCCTTCCGAGCTCTGCCATGTGCCCAAACAGTGGTTCCTCCCCACATATGGGGTATCTGCATACTCAGGACAAATTGTACAACAACTTTTGGGGTCCATTTTCTCCTGTTACCCTTGGTAAAATAAATCAAATGCGAGCTGAAGTAAATTTTGTGTGAAAAAAAGTGAAATGTTCATTTTAACATAGTAACATAGTAACATAGTTAGTAAGGCCGAAAAAAGACATTTGTCCATCCAGTTCAGCCTATATTCCATCATAATAAATCCCCAGATTTACGTCCTTCTACAGAACCTAATAATTGTATGATACAATATTGTTCTGCTCCAGGAAGACATCCAGGCCTCTCTTGAACCCCTCGACTGAGTTCGCCATCACCACCTCCTCAGGCAAGCAATTCCAGATTCTCACTGCCCTAACAGTAAAGAATCCTCTTCTATGTTGGTGGAAAAACCTTTTCTCCTCCAGACGCAAAGAATGCCCCCTTGTGCCCGTCACCTTCCTTGGTATAAACAAATCCTCAGCGAGATATTTGTATTGTCCCCTTATATACTTATACATGGTTATTAGATCGCCCCTCAGTCGTCTTTTTTCTAGACTAAATAATCCTAATTTCGCTAATCTATATAGGTATTGTAGTTCTCCCATCCCCTTTATTAATTTTGTTGCCCTCCTTTGTACTCTCTCTAGTTCCATTATATCCTTCCTGAGCACCGGTGCCCAAAACTGGACACAGTACAGTATTTTTATTTAAACATTCCAAAAATTCATGTGAAACACCTGAAGGGTTAATAAACTTCTTGAATGTGGTTTTGAGCACCGTGAGGGGTGCAGTTTTTAGAATGGTGTCATACTTGGTTATTTTCTATCATATAGACCCCTTAAAATGACTCCAAATAAGATGTGGTCCCTAAAAAAAAATGATGTTGTAAAAATGAGAAATTGCTGGTCAACTTTTAACCCTTATAACTCCCTAACAAAAAAAATGTTGGTTCCAAAATTGTGCTGATGTAAAGTAGACATGTGGGAAATGTTACCTATTAAGTATTTTGTGTGACATATTTTGTCATTTAGGGGAATTGCGAAATTTTCAAAATTGTTTCCAAATTTCCATTTTTTTCACAAATAAACGCAAGTCTTATCGAAGAAATTTTACCACTATCATGAAGTACAATATGTCACGAGAAAACACTGTCAGAATCATCAGGATCTGTTGAAGCATTCCAGAGTTATAACCTCATAAAGGGACAGTGGTTAGAATTGTAAAAATTGGCCCTTCATTAACGTGCAAACCACACTTTGGGCTTGAGGGGTTAAAGTCCCATGTGCTCTTAAGAAGCTTAAATCTGTGGATGAGTATTCATCAGTGGTTTCTGAGAAGTTAAGGAAGGAAATTGCTTTGGGCCATATATCTGGGCCATTTAAGGAGCCTCCTTTTTCTGACTGCGTGGTTTTTCCCATGGGGTTGGATCTAAGAAGGAGCCATATATGTTTCCGCTAATTCAACATCTTTCTTAACCTCAGAGGATGTCCGTGAATGATGGGATTGATCCGGAGGTTTGCTCCTTGGGCTACACATCGTTAGACGAGGCAGTGCGTTAAGTTAGAAAGTGTGAGAAGGTAGCGCTGATGGCCAAGACAGACGTCGAATCTGCTTTTAGGTTGTAGCCTGTTCATCCGAGTAGTGTCTGGTTGTTGGGTTGTTATTGGGAAGGGGCATTTTTTGTAGATAGATGTTTGCCCATGGGCTGTTCCCTATCATGCCCGCTATTTGAGATATTTAGTTCCTTTTTGGAGTGGGTTGTCTAAGATGTTTAGGGTTTGGAATCCTTCATCCACTACTTGGATTACTTTTTTATGTGCAGTAGTAATTCTTCTTGTTGTGAGACCATCCTTAGGGCTATTGAGTGGGTGGGAATTGTTATCAACTCTCTTCCTGAGAAAAAAGTGGCGGTGTTGAGGGCCGAAGTAGCCAGAGAGCAGCAGGTTAAAAAATTGATGCTAAGGGAAGTGCAGTCGCTGCTTGGGAGGCTCAATTTTGAATGCCACATAATTCCTAAGAGTAGAGTCTTTTATCGGAGGTTGGCTAGTTCTACTGCAGGGGTGCAAGCTCCCAATCATAACGTTCGGCTGTTGGCTGAGCACACTGCAGATTTGGCAGTTTAGGGGAGTTTTTTAGAACAGTATAAAGGTTGATCATCGCTGATGAATGAGGTGGTGGATAACTCTGAGCTCGATGTGTACACGGATGCAGTGGGCAGCTCAGGTTTTGGGGCCTACTTTAGAAGGCAGTGGTCTGTAGCCAGATGGCCTGAAGAGTGGTTTAGGTTTGGGCTTGTTCAAAATATTGCCTTGCTTGAAAATTTTCCCGTACTGGTGGCAATGAATCTATTGAAGCAGGGGCTTCAGAACAGGAGAGTGTGCTTCAACTGAGATTACTGTACATGGGTGTGGTGTTCATGATCAATACTATCAGTGCATCTTCACCTCTGGCCATTCGGGCTCTTCGTCAGTTGGTGTTGGAATGTCTCTGAATAAATAAGTACATTATGGCGTCTCATGTGTCAGGGTCTGCAGAATTTAATTGCTGATTCACACTCTCATTTTCAGTGAGAGCCCTTTCGACTGTTGGCCCCAGATGCAGAGGACAAGGGGATGGAATACCCTCAGGTACTTTTCAGCAAGGTCTCTGAAACACTGAATATCTGATTAGGTCCCCTCTCTATGGCCAGTGGCACATGGGCAGCTTATCAGTCAGTATGGCATTTATGGAAGGATTGGCTGCAATCTTTCATTTGAAGGTTATCTGACAACGACCAATGTGGTTAAGTCAGGGAGCATTGGAGGGCTGGTCATCAGCAAAGATTGCCCGGTTGATCATTGATTTAGCCTTTGGCTTTAACATGCGTAGCCAGGGGGATTTGACAAAAAATATTTTTGTAAAACAAGCATTGAAGGGTTTTCATAGAGGTGCTAGTCGTAAGAATACCAAGCGACCAGTCTCGTTTGCCATATGGGAGCGTTTAGGGAGGAATTGGGATCAATTTGTAGTTCGCACTTTGAGGTCTCTCTTTTCCATTTGGCTTTTTCACTTGTTTTCTTCGGTATCTCGAAGATTGGAGAGATTGTTCCCCCTAGCAAGAAATGGGTAGGAGGACTCAGAGGCTAGAATTTTGGATTTGGAGATTAAAAATAGATCAAGCAGGAAAAGGTAGAAGGGTAAGTTAAGGTGTGGTACCGTAATCCACTATGTGTTCTTTATATTGTTTGAAGGGTTTTACAGCCTAGTTGGGAAGGATATTTGTTATGTCATGAAGATGGTTTCTTTTTGTACCAATTTACCACAATAGTTTTGAGATATTTGAGTGCATTGAGCTTAGATCCCTCCCATTTTGCGCCACACTATTTTCGTATCGAGGCTGTGACAGAGGCAGCGGTTTATAGTCTTAGCTCGGAAACTCTCGGTCGCTGAGAGTTCAAGCATTATCGGGCTTACATCAGACCTTGATTGAAGGGTTGGCTCCTTAATTTATGGGGAGTCATTTAGTGTTGTCCTTTAACGTGTGACTGTGGTTCGATTGTTTTTTATTACAGAGTTGAAATGGATACTGGGCCATTCATATGTACTGGAGTGCACTTCTGGCGCATGTAATAAAACAGGATAGAGAGCTTGGATTTCCCAGATGAGCAGCAGTGATCAGGTGGCTTGGTTTTAGGGGTATGGTTTGGAACAGGGTTTTGCAGGAAATGCATTGTAGTGTTCCTCTGAATAGGGCTCTGGACATTTTAGTGTTACATGTGGGGGTAATAACCTCAGAATTCACTTTTTTAGAGAATTAATTAGAGATGCAAAATATGTCTTGTGCCAATGGATGTCTTTTTTCGGGATGGTTACAGTATGGTCAGAAATTGTCCCGTAAAAATGGTGGTGGACTGCTTGTTCAGTTGAGAAGGTTAATAGGGCATGCATAAGTGAATAGGGTGGTGTTTCAATTTTGTTACTGGAAATGGCGGCCTTGCTGTCTGCCATTTGGACTTAGAAAAAGGGGAGATTTTTTTTTGTTGGCTGATAGACAATTGGTCTGGGAGATTCAAAAGGATATGGATTCCTCAACTGGAAAAAGATTGTCTTTCGTCTGGTGAGTTTTAGGGAGACTTGTGGCAATGGAATGTCGCGTCCTTGGAAGCTTATAGATGTAGAAAGGAACCCTTTGGATTATGGAGCTCCTGAGCCAGTGGGTAAACAGTTGGGAGTAATTATGGTTTATGGTTTCTGTTTTGGTAATCACCAGATTTTGGAGTTCAAGACCTTGGAGACCTATTTGAGATGCTTTGTGTCTGCTGATCAGGATGATTGGGTGTCTTTCTTGCCGTTGGCCGAGTTTGCCATTAATAATCGGGCTTGTTCGGTTACTTTGGTTTCACCTTTCTTTTGTAATTTTGGTTTTCATCCTCGTTTTTCATCTGGGCAGGTTGAGCCTTCTGATTGTCCTGGTTTTGATTCTGTGGTGGACAGGCTGCAGCAGATTTGGACTCATGTGGTGGACAATTTGACGTTGTCTCAGGAAAGGGCTCAATGTTTTGCCAACCGCCGTCGGTGTGTTGGTCCCCGGCTTCGTGTGGGGGATTTGGTTTGGTTGTCTTCTCGGTCATGTTCCTATGAAGGTTTCTTCTCCTAAGTTTAAGCCTCGGTTTATTGGACCTTATAAAATTTCTGAAATTATTAATCCGGTGTCTTTTCGTTTGGCTCTTCCAGCCTCTTTTGCCATTCATAATGTTTTCCATAGATCTTTGTTGCGGAGATATGTGGTGCCCGTTGTTCCCTCGGTTGACCCTCCTGCCCCGGTGTTGGTTGAGGGAGAGTTGGAATATGAGGTTGAGAAGATTTTGGATTCTCGTTTTTCGAGGCGGAGGCTTCAGTATCTTGTCAAGTGGAAGGGTTATGGCCAGGAGGATAATTCTTGGGTTGTTGCCTCCAATGTCCATTCCACCAATTTGGTTTGTGCTTTTCACTTGGCTCGTCCTGATCGGCCTGGGGGCTCTGGTGAGGGTTCGGTGACCCCTCCTCAAGGGGGGGGTACTGTTGAGAATTCTGCTCCTGGGCTCCCTCCGGTGGTTGTAAGTGGCACTTTTGTTAGTTCTGCTCTTGGGCTCCCTCTTGTGGTTTCTAGTGGTATGGCTGCTCCTTGGAGTTAGCTGTCATCAGCTGCCTCCACTTATCGTCTCTTCTGCTCGGCTATTTAAGTCTGGCTCTATCTTCAGCCAGTGCCACTTGTAAATGGTTCCTGGTTGGATTCACATCTCTTTGGAGTTAGTAACATAGTAACATAGTAACATAGTTAGTAAGGCCGAAAAAAGACATTTGTCCATCCAGTTCAGCCTATATTCCATTATAATAAATACCCAGATCTACGTCCTTCTACAGAACCTAATAATTGATAGTAACATAGTTCCCTGTTATCCTGACCAGTTCAGCTAAGCTAAGTTTTTGCTTGCCCTTTTCTGTCCATAGATTGTGGACTTATCCATTCTGTGCTTTCTATGTCCAGCTTATCAGTGTTAATTTATTCTGTCTTGCTGGAAGCTCTGCGAGGCAGATTTGCCCTCCACACCTTTAGTCAGGTGTGGAGATTTTTTGTAAACTCTGCGTGGATTTTTGTAGTGTTTTATACTGACCGCACAGTATTCCATCCTGTCCTATCTATTTAGTTAGACTGGCCTCCTGTGCTCATCCTGGTTTCATTCTGTGTATGTCTTTTCCCTCTCCACTCACAGTCATTATTTGTGGGGGGCTAATCTATCCTTTGGGGATTTTCTCTGAGGCAAGATAGCTTTCCTGCTTCTATCTTTAGGGGTAGTTAGCTCTTAGGCTGTGACGAGATGCCTAGGGAGAGTTAGGAGCATTCCATGGCTACTTCTAGTGTTGTGTTGAGCTTAGGGACTGCGGTCAGTACAGTTACCACTTCCTTCAGAGCTCGTTCCATGTTGCTCCTAGACAACCGTATCATAACAGCAGTGTCTGTGTAGAGGTAATACAGATATCACTGGTGACATTATACACAGGAGCTCTGTATATAATGTATAGGTAATACAGTGATCACTGGTGACATTGTACACAGGACCTCTGTATATAGTATACAGTGTAAAAGTGTCAGTGTATAGGTAACACTGACTCACCAGTGACGTCTCTAGGTGAAGTCCTTCATCTTTCATCCAGCACAGACCGCCATCATTTCTTCCAGCCAGGACTCGTTTCTGCAGGAAATAACACAGCTATCTCGAGCTCCACTTGCAGAACACATTACTTAATTTTCACAACTTCTACATTACACCACATGAAGAAAAAAAGCGATATAGTGTCACTCTGCACAGTAACAGGACCGCCCCCCCATTTAAAACAGTATACTCAAAAAATAAAATAAATACATCACTGCAGTAATAATATCCCTTAATTAGCCCCTATGGTAATAATATTCCCCACCCTGGCCCCGTGTGTCTCATTCCTGGCTCCAGCCATATGTTCTCCCATCCTGCACTCATGAGTATCCATTCTACACCATATGATCTCCCCATCCTGCCCCATCTGTCTCCATCGTATCCATCCTGCCCCATGATCCAATCCTGCCCCATGTCTTTCATTCTGCCCCATGTCTCCAATCATGCCCCGTGTCTACATTCTGCCCATGCCTCCAGTCCTGCCCCCAGTGTGTCCAGCAATCTGCCCCAGTGTGTCCAGCATATTCCCCCCAGTGTGTCCAGCATATTACCCCCAGTGTGTCCAGCAATCTGCCCCAGTATGTCCAGCATATTGCCCCAGTGTGTCCAGCATTGCCCCCAGAGTGTCTCCAGCAATCTGTCCCAGTGTCTGACTCCAGCATATTGCCCCCAGTGTGTCCAGCAATCTGCCCCAGTGTGTCCAGCATTGTCCCCAGACAGTGTGTCCAACAATCTGCCCCAGTGTGTCCAGCAATCTGCCCCAGTGTGTCCAGCATATTACCCCCAGTGTGTCCAGCAATCTGCCCCAGTATGTCCAGCATTGCCCCCAGACATTGTGTCCAGCAATCTGCCCCAGTGTGTCCAGCATATTACCCCCAGTGTGTCCAGCAAATTACCCCCAGTGTGTCCAGCAATCTGCCCCAGTATGTCCAGCATATTGCCCCAGTGTGTCCAGCAATCTGCCCCAGTGTGTCCAGCATATTACCACCAGTGTGTCCAGCAATCTGGCCCAGTGTCTCCAGCATTGTTCCAGCGTCTCCAGCATTGCCCCAGTGTCTCCAGCATTGCCCCAGTGTCTCCAGCAATCATCTGCCCCAGGGTGTCCTCCAGCATTACCCCAGTGTGTCCAGCAGTCTGCCCCAGTGTCTCCAGCATTGCCCCAGTGTCTCCAGCATTGCCCCAGTGTGTCCTCCAGCAATCTGCTCCAGTGTGTCCTCCAGCAATCTGCCCCAGTGTGTCCAGCAATCTGCCCCAGTGTCTCCAGCAATCATCTGCCCCAGTGTGTCCAGCATTGCCCCAGTATGTCCAGCATTGCCCCAGTGTCTCCAGCAATCATCTGCCCCAATGTGTCCTCCAGCATTGCCCCAGTGTGTCCAGCAGTCTGCCCCAGTGTCTCCAGCATTGCCCCAGTGTGTCCTACAGCAATCTGCCCCAGTGTGTCCTCCAGCAATCTGCCCCAGTGTGTCCAGTAATCTGCCCCAGTGTCTCCAGCAATCATCTGCCCCAGTGTGTCCAGCATTGCCCCAGTGTGTCCAGCAATCTGCCCCAGTGTCTCCAGCATTGCCCCAGTGTCTCCAGCATTGCCCCAGTGTCTCCAGCAATCTGCCCTAGTGTGTCCTCCAGCATTGCCCCAGTGTGTCCAGCAATCTGCCCCAGTGTCTCCAGCAATCATCTGCCCCAGTGTGTCCAGCATTGCCTCAGTGTGTCCAGCAATCTGCCCCAGTGTCTCCAGCATTGTCCCAGTGTGTCCTCCAGCAATCTGCCCCAGTGTGTCCTCCAGCAATCTGCCCCAGTGTGTCCAGCAATCTGCCCCAGTGTGTCCAGCAATCTGCCCCAGTGTCTCCAGCAATCATCTGCCCCAGTGTGTCCAGCATTGCCCCAGTGTGTCCAGCAATCTGCCCCAGTGTCTCCAGTATTGCCCCAGTGTCTCCAGCATTGCCCCAGTGTCTCCAGCAATCTGCCCTAGTGTGTCCTCCAGCATTGCCCCAGTGTGTCCAGCAATCTGCCCCAGTGTGTCCAGCAATCTGCCCCAGTGTCTCCAGCATTGCCCCAGTGTCTCCAGCATTGCCCCAGTGTCTCCAGAAATCTGCCCTAGTGTGTCCTCCAGCATTGCTCCAGCGTGTCCAGCAATCTGCCCCAGTGTCTCCAGCATTGCCCCAGTGTCTCCAGCATTGCCCCAGTGTGTCCTCCAGCAATCTGCTCCAGGGTGTCCTCCAGCAATCTGCCCCAGTGTGTCCAGCATTGCCCCAGTGTCTCCAGCATTGCCCCAGTGTCTCCAGCAATCTACCCTAGTGTGTCCTCCAGCATTGCCCCAGTGTGTCCAGCAATCTGCCCCAGTGTCTCCAGCATTGCCCCAGTGTCTCCAGCATTGCCCCAGTGTGTCCTCCGGCATTGCCCCCAGTGTGTCCACCGTTAGCTTATCAAAAAACAAACAAAAAAAACCAGTATCCTCACCTGTCCGCGCTCCAGGCGACGAGCTCCCTCCAGCAGCGCACACTCGCCGGCGACTGACAATGACGTCAGACGCCGGCGACGTGTGTGCTGTGGCTGACTTCAGCTGCCAGCCTCCAATTGGCTGGCGGCTGTTGTTGTTAACTATTGACGTGCAGGCACGCGCCCGCACGTCAATAGGA
The DNA here is from genome assembly GCF_032444005.1 of Ranitomeya imitator. Taxonomy (NCBI): domain Eukaryota; kingdom Metazoa; phylum Chordata; class Amphibia; order Anura; family Dendrobatidae; genus Ranitomeya; species Ranitomeya imitator. The sequence goes on from NC_091287.1 coordinate 440,022,654, forward strand.
AACCGCCGCAGCGCCGGAAGGGGCCCGGTGAGCAGATGAGAAGGGGCCCGATGCGGGCCCCCTCTCTCTGCCCACCGGGTCCGGGGTCACATAAATGCCGGCAGGCATTCACAGATGATTGGCGGAGGCTCAATCTGTGCGGTAGCCCAGGGCCCCCCCAGACCACTGGGCCCTGGGCTACCACCCATATTGACCCTCTGATAATCCGCCCCTGCTGTTGTGATAATCCATAACCTGTCTCCTCCTCATCCAACCGCCTCCAAGACTTCTCCCGAATATCCGCCATCCTCTGGAATTCTTTGCCCCAACACGTCCGACTATCAACCACATTCGGATCCTACAGACGGAACCTGAAAACCCATCTCTTCAGGAAAGCCTACAGCCTGCACTGACCCCGCTGCCTCCTCACCACTACCGGAGATACTGCCTCACCAACACCGGAGCTCCTGCAACCCTCAACCTACTGTCTCCTTCCCCATAATCCTGTAGAATGTAAGCCCGGGCAGGGTCCTCGCCCCTCTGTATCAGTCTGTCATTGTTAGTTTTTTTTACTGTAAGTGATATCTGTAACTTGTATGTAACCACTTCTCATGTACAGCACCATGGAATCAATGGTGCTATATAAATAAATAATAATAATAATAAAAAAATAATCATGATTCCTAATAATAATTTTATTGCTATAGCGCCAACATATTCCATGGCACTTTACAATTAAGCAGGGACATGTATAAACAATAAAGATAGTACAAAGTAACACATAGTTCACCAGTTACAGGAGAAGTGAGGGTCCTGCTCGCAAGCTTAAAATCTATAAGGAAATAGGGGGGACACAATAAGTAGAAAGTTCTTGTCATGTATGGTCTGGCCTTCATTATTATAAATAGGGCATTTCAAATAAGCTGCATGATCTGGTAACCAGGCAGTATCTGTACAATACAGATACAGAGTGCCATTGAATGCATGGAGGATGTGGAGACAGATGAATAGGAGGGACCAGATTCTGAGTAAAATTTAGAAAGAGCAGGGAAGACGTAGATTAGTAAAGTGAGGTGATAGGCTTGTCTAAACATATTTAAAGCACGCTTAAAAATGTGGGGTCTAGGTATTAATCGTATTGTATGGGGTAGTGCATTCTAGAAAACTGGCGCAGCACAAGAGAAGTCTTGATTAGATTAGAAAAAAATGGATTATAATGTCAGGTATAAGGATTATTTCTGCAACTGCAATAGGATGTTGAAATCCAATATTTCCAATCCTTATTGATGGCAGACAACAGAGGTCAGTAGAGCAGCCCTGACTCACTTTAGATTGTGTTAACTAATCACTCACCCTGATACTAAGCAATCTATGGGATTGCCAGAGCAAGTTGAATTCTGTACTTGGCTATCTCCAGCAGTAATGTATGTAGGCAAAGAATAGAGTGATGACATGCATGTGTAGCCACTGCTCCACTCCAGCTATGCATTTTGGAACCTCATTCTCGGGATCAGGGGGCCTAACTCCAACAAATCACAAAGTAATCACCTATCTTTTTAATGTTGGGTATAATCCTTTATATACATTTATTACAGTGCATCATTTGAAGTCGTTTCAGTCATAATTCATCATCAGGAAGTGCAGAGTAAGCCGCTAACAGAATACAAAAGGATGAGGTGTAGAAATTCAACTTTCTTGATCCTCCTCTTCCCTGATACCATCCGTTCAAAGTAGAGTGTCCCATACACACATTACATGATTACCCAATCATGGCAAAATTGTCTGTATAGTGGAGACAGTGGTGATCTGCACTGCTAGTTTTGTATCCACATTTAAGGTCTAACATGCGGCAACAGAGTACCTATGCGGTTTTATTCTCAACGCATTTTGGAGTTAACTTCTTGAGGAGAACCACGAGTCCTGAAGAAGATTTTTAAATTCAAATCACATTGAGAATAAAACTGCAAAGACGATCTGGTACAGCATATTCCACCATTATTGTGGACACTGTAGGGAAGCAGGGATTAAAGTTCTGGATTCCACCAAGGTTGCCAGCCTTGGTGATGTAGGTCCCAAGAAAGAGTGCTCTGGTAACAATATGTCATTTTAAAGGAATTTTATTGGACCGGATTTTGGGTTGGGGATTTAGGAGCGACCAAAAGAGCTTGGGTGGGAAAGGTTGCCCCTACACATTCCAGTCCAGGGTTTGCAGGTCCTATATACGGCAGCTGGGTTGACTCAATGGTGGTTTGTAGTGTTAGAGGAAAAAAACATTAATGGTGGACAGACTGTGCCTGAGGCTAAGTGCAGACTTATCTGCTCTGTAGGTGAGACCATACTTCTTTATTGTACCTAGAGAAAAGACTGTTTTTGTTTTTGTTAATTAATGTTTTGGCTGAAGAACTGAAGAAAAACTATTTATTTTATGTTGAAAGTTTATGCAATAAAATACACATTATCCTTTTTTACTGGAAAATCAGTTCCTGTCTGGATGCCAGTGGCTACCACAGAGCGCAAACCCCCTACAATACCAGCAGTGCAGATCTCCTACTTTCGCCACTGTCCAAATACCATGTTGAACCCTCTAATCTGTTAGGGATGCAGCAGCTGAAATATCTCTATTCCAAAGCCTAACTAGTGTTGTTGTTCACACAACCCCACAAAAATTACAGGTTTATTGAATATTGCACTTAAATTGCCCCCATCAGTCTCTTCTAAATTGTCCAATTGTGATAACTTTCTCAAATATGACTTTTTGCCCCTTCAAGCATTTTCTTTGGTTCCTAAGTTTCCTCCTATGATTCTGCTCCTCAGCGTAAGGACATACAGTTGTGGCCAAAAGTATTGACACCACTGCAATTCTGTCAGATAATACTCAGTTTCTTCCTGAAAATGATTGCAAACACAAATTCTTTGTTATTATTATCTTCATTTAATTTGTCTTAAATGAAAAAACACAAAAAGAATTGTCCTAAAGCCAAATTGGATATAATTCCACACCAAATATAAAAAAAGGGGGTGGGCAAAAGTATTGGCACTGTTTGAAAAATCATGTGATGCTTCTCTAATTTGTGTAATTAACAGCACCTGTAACTTACCTGTGGCACCTAACAGGTGTTGGCAATAACTAAATCACACTTGCAGCCAGATGACATGGATTAAAGTTGACTCAACCTCTGTCCTGTGTCCTTGTGTGTACCACATTGAGCATGGAGAAAAGAAAGAAGACCACAGAACTGTCTGAGGACTTGAGAAACCAAATTGTGAGGAAGCATGAGCAATCTCAAGGCTACAAGTCCATCTCCAAAGACCTGAATGTTCCTGTGTCTACCGTGCGCAGTGTCATCAAGAAGTTTAAAGCCCATGGCACTGTGGCTAACCTCCCTAGATGTGGACGGAAAAATTGACAAGAGATTTCAACGCAAGATTGTGCGGATGTTGGATAAAGAACCTTGACTAACATCCAAACAAGTTCACGCTGCCCTGCAGCCCGAGGGTACAACCGTGTCAACCCGTACTATCCGTCGGCGTCTGAATGAAAAGGGACTGTATGGTAGGAGACCCAGGAAGACCCCACTTCTTACCCCGAGACATAAAAACGACAAGCTGGAGTTTTCCAAAACTTACCTGAAAAAGCCTAAAACGTTTTGGAAGAATGTTCTCTGGTCAGATGAGACAAAAGTAAATTTTTTGGGCAAAGGCATCAACATAGAGTTTACAGGAGAAAAAAAGAGGCATTCAAAGAAAAGAACACGGTCCCTACAGTCAAACATGGCGGAGGTTCCCTGATGTTTTGGGGTTGCTTTGCTGCCTCTGGCACTGTACTGCTTGACCGTGTGCATGGCATTATGAAGTCTGAAGACTACCAACAAATTTTGCAGCATAATGTAGGGCCCAGTGTGAGAAAGCTTTGTCTCCCTCAGAGGTCATGGGTCTTCCAGCAGGACAGTGACCCAAAATACACTTCAAAAAGCACTAGAAAATGGTTTGAGAGAAAGCACTGGAGGCTTCTAAGGTGGCCAGCAATGAGTCCAGACCTGAATCCTATAGAACACCTGTGGAGAGATCTAAAAATGGCAGTTTGGAGAAGGCACCCTTCAAATATCAGGGACCTGGAGCAGTTTGCCAAAGAAGAATGGTCTAAAATTCCAGCAGAGCATTGTAAGAAACTCATTGATGGTTACCGGAAGCGGTTGGTCGCAGTTATTTTGGCTAAAGGTTGTGCAACCGAGTATTAGGCTGAGGGTGCCAATACTTTTGTCTGGCCCATTTTTCGAGTTTTGTGTGAAATGATCAATGTTTTGCTTTTTGCTTCATTCTCTTTTGTGTTTTTTTCATTTAAGACAAATTAAATGAAGATAATAATACCAAATAATTTGTTTGCAATCATTTTCAGGAAGAAACTGAGTATTATCTTATAGAATTGCAGGGGTGTCAATACTCTTGTCCACAACTGTACATATAATTGAGAAAGGCTGTTAAGAGCCAAGGAAAGTCTCAATCCACTTCTTAATGGGATGTGTGAACTTATGATGGGCTCTTCATAGAGGATAGGAAGGTTAAGTAGGTGAATTTGAACAAGTGCCAGGCCATCCTATACGGAGGTGGGGTGTTAATTTCTACAATGGGGACCCCTGTCCTCATGCTACTCCTTGCCTCACTTACTCATTACCTCTGTTTATTCCCATCTCCTTGTATTTGAATGAATGCCCCAATGTAGCACATTGTTTGCCGGCATTAAGTAGGTTGTGTATTTTTGAAGTGGACTGAGGTTTTTAAGCAGCGCCATTTACATCTCTGTAAGAACAAGGCTGCCATTAATATGCTAAGCACAGGGGTCATTACCATGACAGAGATGTTGCACTTAATGCTTTTGAGATGCTAGGAGGCATTTTTACAATGGCCTACTCTAAAACAGTAGCTTTGTTCCTGAAACCCTCCTTATGTTATAGCTGTAACCTACAGGGTATGTGCACACGTTCAGGTTTTTTCGTGCTTTTTTCGTGTTTTTTTGCGATAAAAACACGATAAAACCGCATTAGAAACTGCAGACATATGCATCCTATCATTTAGAATGCATTCTGCAATTTTTGTGCACATGATGCGTTTTTCTCCGCGAAAAAAATGCATCGCGGTAAAAAAAAGCAGCATGTTCATTAATTTTGCGGATTTTCTGCGTTTTTCCCGCTATTCTATGCATTTGGGAAAAAACGCACCAAAAACACGTCAAAAACGCGTCAAAAACGCATGAAAAAAACGAGAAAAAAACGCATGCGGATTTCTGGCAGAAATGACCGGTTTTTGTCAGGAAAATTTCTGCAAGAAATCCTGACGTGTGCACATACCCACACTGTAAATATATTTGCACTTTGTTACCTCCTTTCACACCAACACAGGGATAAAACACATGAGGATTTGTTTTGAAATGCATGTTTCTTCCAATATGGATCTTGTTTTTCAGACATTAATTAAAAAAAGACCTTGTGTTACATCGTATAACACTCAAGGAAACCCATTTACATGTTACCCTTTAATTGTGAAGAAGCGAGAAGTACTTATATATTTCTATTAAATCATTACCATAATCTAAATGCTGGTGTTAAAAGGTTAATTTTCATTTATCTTAGCCGGATCCTATATTAGCACAGTGTGTTCTATGCTAACACCTCAGCAAGATCACATATATCTATAAATAGTCACTAACACCCGTCACCCACTACCTCATACTGCACATCTTATTTATAGATGATACAGTAGTGTGTGCAACAACGCGCAAACAGAAAAGACACAAACTGGGATGCGACTTGCCTTCATTGCACTGGTTTCAATGTACCAGACAATTCTATCACTGAAAAAGGCACAATGGCATAGGAAACAGGGTAGAGAACACACTTGCCAAATTGCTCCCTTCCTCTTGTATGGCCAGCTTGTCAACGGATTCCCCACTGATGGACACACAGAAGAGGACCCCTTTCCAAGAACAATATATGTGCCATATGCAGTCCAATAGCTCATCAAAATGCAGAATTCCACTTCTTTTGGAGTCGGAATTGGACCTCCTAATCGTATGGGCCCGTGTGAGATTTCCTTTTAATTTTTATTTCATGAAATCAATAATACACATGAAAATAAAAAACTTTGTAACATATCTTATCGGAGAAATTGTTTTTTTTCTTCCCCAGGATTGATCATTCATTGTCAAAATTCTAATTTCCCGGGCAACATCTGTATTCAGTGAAGACAGACATTCCCAATGCCTGAATGAACTTTCTCAATGCTTGGAGTAACTTTCTCAATGCCTGCAGGAACATTCTCAATGCCTGCAGGAACATTCTCAATACCTGGAGGAACTTTCCCAATGCCTGCAGGAACATTCTCAATGCCTGGAGGAACTTTCCCAATGCCCGGAAGAACTTTCCCAATGTCTGGAGGAACGTTCTCAATGCCTGGAGGAACTTTCCCAAAGCCTGGATGAACTTTCCCAATGCCTGAAGGAATGTTCTCAATGCCTGGAGGAACCTTCCCAATGCCTGAAGGAACTTTCCCAATTCCTGGAGGAACGTTCTGAATGCCTGGAGGAACTTTCCCAATGCCCGGAGGAACATTCTCAATGCCTGGATGAACTTTCCCAGTGTCTTGAGGAAATGTACATAGGAACTGTGTTGCAAACAATCTCCAATAAAAAAACGCACAAAAAACGCACAAAAACGCATCAAAATTGCGGTAAAATCACGCTGCCAGAAATCCGCATGCGTTTTTACCGCGATTTTACATGCGTTTTTGACGCGTTTTTGTGCGTTTTTCCCAAATGCATAGAATTGCGGGAAAAATGCAGAAAATCCGCAAAAATAATGAACATGCTAATTTTTTTTACCGCAATGCATTTTTTTCGCGGAAAAAAACGCATCCATGTGCACAAAACATGCAGAATACATTCTAAATGATAGAATGCATAATGTATGCGTTTTTAATGAGTTTTTATAGCGTTTTTAGCGCGAAAAACGCGAAAAAACCTGAACTTGTGCACATAGCCTTAGGGTACCGTCACACAGTGCAATTTTGATCGCTACGACGGCACGATTCGTGACGTTCGAGCGATATAGTTACAATATCGCAGTGTCTGACACGCTCCTGCGATCAGGGACCCCGCTGAGAATCGTACGTCGTAGCAGATCATTTGAAACTTTCTTTCGTCGTCTAGTGTCCCGCTGTGGCGGCATGATCGCATGGTGTAAGATATATCGTATACGATGTGCGCATAGTAACCAACGGCTTCTACATCGCACATACGTCATGAAATTATCGCTCCAGCGTCGTAGATTGCAAAGTGTGACAGCAGTCTACGACGCTGGAGCGATATTGTTACGATGCTGGAGCGTCACGGATCGTACCGTTGTAGCGATGAAAATTGCACTGTGTGACGGTACCCTTAAAGGACAAGGGTAAACAAGCCACACAAACAGTGGCTGACTGCTTTATCATTAATCCACTATGGGACTCAGAGGGTTGAAATCCCACACTGAGAAGCAGCAGAGAGCGGTTTGGTGGTAAGTTGCTAATAAGGTATAACCTGCATGTATTTGCACAATGTACCCTCTGCAGACAATGACAGCGGTCAAGAAGAACCGCTGGAGGGGGGCACTGATGCAAGATGCATGAATGCAATATCGCAATAATATCAAATTAACATTTACCCATTGTAGTAGCTGCTCCTGTAGTGTCTGAGATTCCTTCTTAGCACCTTTCTTACATTGTTCAGTATATCTAGAGCTAGATCTAGATGAGCTCTCACTGGACGCATGAGATGTAAAGGACATGGATCTCCCTCTCGAGGTACCCCTCTGATGTCTAGGTCCCCGATTCCATTTGTAGACAAATACAAGTACAAGCCATCAAACAAAGAATAACTGCTTACATTTTTGCACCGGAGCAGTGTGAAAGACTTGTGGAAAGCATGCCAAGAGGAATGAAAGCTGTCATTAATAATCATGGTTATTCCACAAAATATTGATTTCTGAACTCTTCCCAAGTTGACATTAGTATTGTTGTTTCTATATGATTATGAACGTGTTTTCTTTGCATTATTTGGGGTCTGAAAGCATTGTGGGTTTTTTTTTGTAATTTTGACCATTTCTCTTTTTCAGAAAAAAAACCCCAAATTTATTGCTTGGAAATTCGGAGGCATGTTGTCAGTAGTTTAAAGAATAAAAGAAAAATGTACAATTTACTCAAAAATATACAATACCTATAAAAGTAAAAATCAGACAAACTGAACATTTTGCAGTGGTCTCTTAATTTTTACCAGAGCTGTAGTTGTATTGTAAATAAAGACACAGCAAGAATAAAGTCCTTTACTTGAAATCAAAACAAAACACACTTTTCCATTATTATTTAAAAATAACAAACACAGTTATACTCATCTAACACCCATTCCATTGAAGCCAAAGTCTCCTGTAATAAAACAAAAAAAAGATGAGGGGAAAATGATGTTCATCAAATAACACAAACAGGTATCAAATAGTCATAAGAATACTAAAAACATCCATTTTATTTATTGACATACAAAAGGAAATAAAAAAAAATGCATTTTCCTTACTTTTTTTCTCCACAAGATATAACATTTTTTATTTTTACTTTACATTTCATGATATGTGTTAATATATCACCTTATGTGTCATATTATTGGCATCATAACTAGTGATTAGCGAACTCGTGGATGTTTCGGGCACGCCAAATACACAGTATTAAGTTCAGTTTGGGTCTGAACTTGACCTCAAACTTGACCCTGGACCCAAACCCAATAGAAGTCAATGAGGACCTGAACTTTGGTGCTTTAAAATGGCTGTAAAATGGTCATAGTGAGGGTTATTGGACTGCAAAAGGAAGCTAAATGGGGGGTAAGGGCAGGGCAATTGCCCTTCAAATAAATGTGGATAGGGAAAATGACCTAAAGGAGTTCTGTCACTGTCACATATCAATCATGGTAAAACAGGAAGTAAATGAATACAGTGCCCTCACAGGGAATCAGGCTTGCTACTGCCAGTCCAGCTAAAAATGTCACCCACAGAGCATAGGGCACTGTACCTCTACAGAATCTTATAAAAAAGTTCACCCACAGAGCATGGGGCAGAGTACCCCACAGAAGCAGCTTACAAATTTCACCCACATAGCAAGGGGCAGAGTACTCCTACGTTAGCAGCTTACACATTTCACCCACAGAGCATTGGGCACAGTACCCCTACAGAATGTTATAACAATTTCACCCACAGAGCATTGGGCACAGTACCCCTACAGAATATTATAACAATTTCACCCACAGAGCATTGGGCACAGTACCCCTACAGAATGTTATAACAATTTCACCCACAGAGCATTGGGCACAGTACCCCTATAGAATGTTATAACAATTTCACCCACAGAGCATTGGGCACAGTACCACTACAGAATGTTATAACAATTTCACCCACAGAGCATTGGGCACAGTACCCCTACAGAATATTATAACAATTTCACCCACAGAGCATTGGGCACAGTACCACTACAGAATGTTATAACAATTTCACCCACAGAGCATTGGGCACAGTACCCCTACAGAATGTTATAACAATTTCACCCACAGAGCATTGGGCACAGTACCCCTACAGAATGTTATAACAATTTCACCCACAGAGCATTGGGCACAGTACCCATACAGAATGTTATTAAAAAAATTTCACCCACAAAGCATTGAGCAGAGTACCACTGCATTAGCAACTTACAAATTTTACACAAATGTTTCCACATTTATCTCACAGAAGCTGATAACAACTTTCACCCACATAGCATGTTTCCACATGTACCCAACAGAAGCTAACAAATTTCACCCACAGAGCATGTTTCCACTTTTACCCCATAGAAGCTGATTACAAATTTCACCCACAGAGCATATTTCCACATTTCCCTGAGAAAGCTAATTAAAAATTTCACAATTTCACACCCAGACAATGGGGCACAATACCCCCACAGACAGGGTTGCAGAGTACACACAGCGGCTTAAAAGCACAGTACTACCACAGACATGGGTTAAAAAATACACACAGCGGCTTTTGGCAAAGTACTATCACAGACGTGGTTGCATAAGAGTAAAAAGCAATGTTTAGACACACATCACTCCCACCGACACAGTTGAAGATTATAAAAAGTTTTGGTTACACGTGGTACTGTCACAGCCATGGGTGCAGAGTTCACATAGAGAGCGTTTTTTTTTAGTTAATTTTTTATTGAAATTTGTCAAATTTTACAGAAAAAGAAAAACTAATTAGGAATTTTAGATTTTTCACTATCATTTATAGGTTAACAACCAAACTTATACTATAGTAATAGTTAAACATTTTCAAGTATATAAAGAGCAAAATCTTACAAACAGACAAACACACAGACTCATACAAAAGGAAAGGGGGGGGGGAAATGATGTGGAATGTTATTGTTTTTAAAAAAACTGCGCACATGCGAAACCTAATACTGTCCCTCACAAAAGCTGCGTCCTGCCCCTACGCTAAGTTGAGTAGAAATAAAAAATAAGAATCTTGAACCAGGAGGATGTGGTGATATAGGTGGAAGAGGCGTTATAGGTGGAAGAGGCAGGGCAGCACTAAGTACTGGGTTCAAATCCAACCAAGGACAACATCTGCATGGAGTTTGAATCTTCTCCCTGTGTTTGCGTGGGTTTGCTCCTGGTAATCCGGTTTCCTCCTACACTCCAGAGACATACTGACAGGGAAATTAGATTGCGAGCCTCAATAGGGAGAGGGTCAATAATGTCAATAAATTTAAAAAAACTGACCGTCACATCCAAACACAGGCTAAGTATACGAGAAATGCCTTATCGTGGCTACAAGGTACACATAAATTGGCCAATTTATATCTTATCGTGGCTACAAGGTACACATAAATTGGCCAATTTATATCTTATCGTGGCTACAAGGTACACATAAATTGGCCAATTTATGCGCTAAACTTTCTAACATTTTTCATATTTCAAGTGCAGTAATGCAATTCAATTTTCATGTTTCATGTTTGCAGGTTTTGGCGCTACAGTGTGCTGCCTTATTTATTTGAATAATGTCAATAAAACGCTGTAGAAATAATGGTGCTATATAACTGACTAAAATAAATTAATAAATTAAATAGAGATTCAAGGGAAGAGTAACCAAACACTGTTTTGGGGCTTTTTTGGTATTTTTTTTTTCTCTTTTTTTCATTGTGTTTGTTTTTTTTATTGTTTTATGGAACTGACTTAAAGGGAATCCATCACCACATTTAACCCATCTAAACTATTAATATAGGCATACAGGTTATAGACTGCTGATAAAAGTCCTACCTGTGTGCCTCATATCAGATGCCTTGCTGTTGAGAAATCATCTTTTATCACTTTATAGAAATGACCTCTTCCAGGCTCTGGCGCGGATGGTGCTAGAAGATAACTCTGCCTCCAGAGCTTGTTTTAAATAGAAGGGGGAGTTACCAGTGTGATGTGCAATGGCCGCTCTCTGCTCACCTGATCTCACTGCAGAGCTGTGTGTGATTATACCTAACATATCTGCAGGTTTCTCTCAGCTTCCATCTCACAAGCAGACAGGGCTGCAATACAGCAGAGCTGAGAGAGAATCAAAAAATGTGTTTCCAAGAAAACAAATTTCATTTCTCCTGTTCTCTGTTGGTTACTTGTCTCACTAGTAACTCCCTCTTCATGCAAACTAAGTTCAGGAGGCGGAATTATCTTCCAGGCACCACCCGCCCAGGCATCTGATATGAAACACACATGTAGCATTGTTTTTCAGCAGTAAATAACCTGTATGCCTATATTAATAGTTTAGATAGTTCAAATGTAGTGACATATTCCCTATAAAACAACATATAAGTTACAAAACTAAAATATCAATCTATAACAAGCAGGCGTAGGTCTAAGAGGAGGAAGAGGTTCACATGTCAGTATGGGTGGAAGAGGCGATGGAGAAGTAATCCAACACTGGTTTTTTTCACACTTTTTTATTTTTATCATTTTTTATTTTTGCTTAAAACAACCTACAATTTACAAAACAAAAGTAGCTATCTTGAATCACAACGTGTAGGTCAAGTGGAGGAAGAGGAGGATGTGTCAGTATGGGTGGAAGAGGCAGGGGAGGAATAATCCAACACTGTTTCTTTTTTTATGGAACTGACTTCAAAGAATATAGAATGAACCCAAAATAAACTAACATGCCAGAACCAGGGGGCGAGGTCCACCTGGAGGAAGAGGTGGACGAGGCGTTGTAGGTGGAAGAGGCAGAGGTAGTCACCACAGTGTATTATTTGGGTAGAAGGCACCCAAATGAAATGAATGGCAAATAGAGTTGAATACAGTCTGGGTGCCGCAGTTATAGTTGTCTAGTCATTCAAAGGTATGGACAAGTCCTGTGAGATCCACACCTGGTTCATTGTAAGGAATGTTAACTTCCTCTCCTTGGATGTGGACAGGTGGATGCACCTGTCTGTGATGACACCCCCTGCTGTGCTAAATATACCTTTCGACAATACACTTGTGCAGCGCCCCAGAGATCTGGTCGTTGCAGTATGACACTCTGCCACTAAGGGGAGTGATGGTACGTCTGATGGCACGGAAGGAATTCTACTGACCAGGTATCACCAGCACACATTACACTTCACACTCCGGCCACTAGGGGGAGAAAAAGGCTTTATTTATTGGGCCACTCCTCACACTGGTAAAACTAGGGGTTGGGTAGGAAGTTAGTCAGAAGCTGACTGGATTGGATTCAGGCAACATCCCGTGGCAGGGGGTGTTGCAGGGAGAAGACACAGGGGGGTCCCTGTCGGGGGTGGGGACCTGGCAGGTGCCTAGCTAACAGAGCAGAACGTTACGGAACCACGCCTGCACTACCTTGCGGCGGTATCCTAAGAAAGAGACACGAAGGGAAGGATATTGTGGAACAGTGAGAAACGAGATCAAGCACAAAGGAGAACCAGTAGGAGTCGTGCCGTGAGACCGAGGCAACATCCTACTGAGGCGCGTAGCCGGTGGCTGGAACACCGCGGAAGTAACTGACTCTAGGCCTTACTTCAAACTCCGCAGGACAGTTAATTATAGGTTGGCTGTCTACCTTAAATTTCCTACGAAGACATAGGGGGCAACGCGTGGAAAGGGGCGTCTCTAGGGTCCCGGAAGAGCTCCAAGCCTTCCCGTCATACGGGTGCGTCCTAGCCATAATATATCTGGGGGACAAGAAACTAGTAACATCTGGAACAAGAGAGAGAGAAAGAATTAGAAAGAACTAGAAAGAACGAACGAACGAGAACAGAAGTTGTGAGGACTATTCCGAATGCTCAGCAGGGTAGCACTACAACACACAGGCGCCAGTGGTAGGCACTGATTTCCACCTGCAAAGGGAACTCTGGATGTGCCCATCGGACCGGCTGGTCTCAGAAAGCCCTGTTAAACGTGCTCTGGATTGCGGATCCTGAAGTCTTCAGTAAAGAGGTAAAGAGACTGCAACCTTGTGTCCTCGTTATTGTCTGCACCTCACACCATCGCCATCTACTTCACTGGGAAGCCCTGAGGACATACTTCACCTGTGGGAAGGTATACCATCTAGCTGCCATTCCATCACCCCAGCGGACCCCAAGCGGCGTCGGTCATCCTGACCGAACACCACAGGTGGTGTCACGAAACCTTCACAGACTCCTATCAACCTTTATTGGACGCCCCTTAGCAGGGTCACGGACCGGGTCCAGCCACCGTGACAACCCCAGAACTGAGACAGAAAGGACCGCTACCGAGAACTCGAGGCCCTGTGTCTGGGGGCGATCCACTTGCTACAGGGCAGGCCAGCAATTCCAAGGCATAAAGAGCAAGCTCAGGCCATGTGTCCAATTTGGAGACCCAGAAGTTAAATGGGACAGACTCATTTGTAGTACATGGAGACATGTGGAAACGTACTCTCCCACCATGTTGTTCTAACGCTGCTCCTTGCTAATATGGACCATATCATATGGTGGTGCAGGATGTTGTTGCGTGCTCATAAAGTTTGGCCACATTTCGGCCATGTTAAGCCTGTCTTCTGAGGTGCTGGTGCACCAGATGCATTGGCGACTTCCTCCACCGCCTCTGCCTTGTTGTTCAACTGAGCTCCCCGTTGTCAGATAGTGGTTTTTCTACTAGCGTTTGCTTGTATTCACGCATTTTTCAAACCCTCTCCAGTGACAGAAGTAATTATGGTAAGTTGTCCTTGTAGCTGGGATCCAGCAGCATGGTCATCCGGTAATCTACATTGGTAACAATAATGGGAAACTTGTAAGTCATTGCACAGGCACTACAGCATTTATTGGCTTATGTGTGCCAGGCTGCCCAGAGATAATGACAAGCTGTTCTCAGTGGGAGGTACATCGTCTGGGTACTCTCTATTCCCCCAGCCACACTCCAGTTATGCCCATGATCTGATTTCAGTGCCACCCTGTTGTGAACACTGTTGTTCCTCCTCCTCCTTCTCTTCCTCATCATCATCCCTCATCATCGTCCTTCCAAACTGTCTCCTGGCTCTGGCCGATGTTGAGACAGTAACCCACCTTCCAAGCCATGTGTGAAGACAGGCCTGATAAGGATGTGAATTGGCTCTGCTCCTCCTCCTGTGACACCACTTCATCCATCATGGTATGAGTTGTTTTTTTTCCAGCAGGCATACAAGTGGTATAGTACGGCTGATGATGACATCTGGCCATATAGGTGAAATATAGGTAGAAGCAGGCAAAATGGCACACACATCCTGCATGTAGGCCCAGTTATTGTTGGTGAAGTGGTGTTGCTCTGCAGAGCGACTCAGATGTGCGTGCTGCAGCTGAAACTCCACTATAGCCTGCAGCTGGTCGCACAATCTCTCCAGCATATGCAAGGTGGAGTTCAACCTTGTTGGTATGTCGCATATCAAGTACAACTGTCCAACCAATTATTTAAAGGGGAGTATATGACAAAACCAAACAAAAAAACAAAAAAACCTACCCCTAAAATCATTAATCTTCATTTAATAATCCCGTATAGTACCAAAAAATACCAAAGTCAGATAAAAACACATCCCTATAGGGACCCAACTACCAGAGATCAGGGATACAGCCTATATATGAAGTACCATCTACAGAAGCATAATTATGATACAAAAAAAAAACAAATAGAAAAAATGAAAAAAATGCCAAAAATAATACTAAAAAACTATCAAAAAATGAAACAATCAAAAATTTTAAAAAAGAGAGCAAACAGAATCTTTGCTGGATACACTATGCCTCTCCTAGCCCTAATAGGCCCTGGAAACTGATATCCTTCCTGACAGCGGAGGTTGGCACCCTACATATGCGATGTGGCACCCCCGCTCCACGGCGGCTGTCCCTTCTGTCCCTGGGTGATCCCTAATAGTCTAATAGTCACAGACAAAACATATATATGGATCAAAATAGATACATAATCACCATCATAAGCACTCCTCTATATATTCCTCAAACTTGGCTACCAGTAGTAACATAGTAACATAGTAACATAGTTAGTAAGGCCGAAAAAAGACATTTGTCCATCCAGTTCAGCCTATATTCCATCATAATAAATACCCAGATCTACGTCCTTCTACAGAACCTAATAATTGTATGATACAATATTGTTCTGCTCCAGGAAGACATCCAGGCCTCTCTTGAACCCCTCGACTGAGTTCGCCATCACCACCTCCTCAGGCAAGCAATTCCAGATTCTCACTGCCCTAACAGTAAAGAATCCTCTTCTATGTTGGTGGAAAAACCTTCTCTCCTCCAGACGCAAAGAATGCCCCCTTGTGCCCGTCACCTTCCTTGGTATAAACAGATCCTCAGCGAGATATTTGTATTGTCCCCTTATATACTTATACATGGTTATTAGATCGCCCCTCAGTCGTCTTTTTTCTAGACTAAATAATCCTAATTTCGCTAATCTATCTGGGTATTGTAGTTTTCCCATCCCCTTTATTAATTTTGTTGCCCTCCTTTGTACTCTCTCTAGTTCCATTATATCCTTCCTGAGCACCGGTGCCCAAAACTGGACACAGTACTCCATGTGCGGTCTAACTAGGGATTTGTACAGAGGCAGTATAATGCTCTCATCATGTGTATCCAGACCTCTTTTAATGCACCCCATGATCCTGTTTGCCTTGGCAGCTGCTGCCTGGCACTGGCTGCTCCAGGTAAGTTTATCATTAACTAGGATCCCCAAGTCCTTCTCCCTGTCAGATTTACCAAGTGGTTTCCCGTTCAGTGTGTAATGGTGATATTGATTCCCTCTTCCCATGTGTATAACCTTACATTTATCATTGTTAAACCTCATCTGCCACCTTTCAGCCCAAGTTTCCAACTTATCCAGATCCATCTGTAGCAGAATACTATCTTCTCTTGTATTAACTGCTTTACATAGTTTTGTATCATCTGCAAATATCGATATTTTACTGTGTAAACCTTCTACCAGATCATTAATGAATATGTTGAAGAGAACAGGTCCCAATACCGACCCCTGCGGTACCCCACTGGTCACAGCGACCCAGTTAGAGACTATACCATTTATAACCACCCTCTGCTTTCTATCACTAAGCCAGTTACTAACCCATTTACACACATTTTCCCCCAGACCAAGCATTCTCATTTTGTGTACCAACCTCTTGTGCGGCACGGTATCAAACGCTTTGGAAAAATCGAGATATACCACGTCCAATGACTCACCGTGGTCCAGTCTATAGCTTACCTCTTCATAAAAACTGATTAGATTGGTTTGACAGGAGCGATTTCTCATAAACCCATGCTGATATGGAGTTAAACAGTTATTCTCATTGAGATAATCCAGAATAACATCCCTCAGAAACCCTTCAAATATTTTACCAACAATAGAGGTTAGACTTACTGGCCTATAATTTCCAGGTTCACTTTTAGAGCCCTTTTTGAATATTGGCACCACATTTGCTATGCGCTAAGTAGTCACTTGGAGACTGAAATATCTATGGTTGAAACTGTAGAGTATAACTAGATATGACCATCCTGTCGGGAGCTAGCCAATTTCTAAGCTGCCTCATACAGGTATTGTAAACCAAATGCTATGACTGTTATTCGCTGCACTAGCTCCAGGCTGCCATATTAGAAGTACAGGTAGATATAGGGATCACCCACGGACAGAAGGGACAGCCGCCGTGGAGCGGAGGCGCCACATCGCATATGTAGGGTGCCAACCTCCGCTGTCAGGAAGGATATCAGTTTCCAGGGCCTATTAGGGCTAGGAGAGGCATAGTGTATCCAGCAAAGATTCTGTTTGCTCTCTTTTTTTTATTTTTTATTGTTTCATTTTTTGATAGTTTTTTATTATTATTTTTGCCATTTTTTTCATTTTTTCTATTTGTTTTTTTTTGTATCATAATTATGCTTCTGTAGATGGTACTTCATATATAGGCTGTATCCCTGATCTCTGGTAGTTGGGTCCCCTATAGGGATGTGTTTTTATCTGACTGTGGTATTTTTTGGTACTATACAGGATTATTAAATGAAGATTAATGATTTTAGGGGTAGGTTTTTTTGTTTTTTTTTGTTTGGTTATGTCGCATATCAGCCTGTGAGCAGAAAGGCAGAAGGCATGCTGCAGTGCAGACAGGCGAGCAGTAGCAGAGTGAGAACGTGGAAAGTGTGAATACACTGCCACACTGTCTACTGTTTGATCCCAGAGCATTATACTATAAGGAGGACTATGAGGAGTGCATGATACTATATGGAGAACTATGGGAGTGCGTTACACTATATGGATGATTATGGGGAGTGTAGAATATATATATGGATTATTATGCAGGGCACATTATACTATATGGAGGACTCTATGGGGCCCATTACACTATCTGGAAAGCTTTGTGGGGCCATTATAATATTTGGAGGGCTATGTGGGGGCCATTATAATATTTGGAGGGTTTTGTGGGGGCCATTATAATAATAATCCTATATAGCGCTAACATATTCCGCAGTGCTTTACAGTTTGTACACATTATCATAGCTGTCCCCGATGGGGCTCACAATCTAAATTCCCTATCAGTATGCCTTTGGAATGTGGAAGGAACCTGGAGTACCCGGAGGAAACCCATGCAAACACAGGGAGAACATAAAAACTCCTTGCAGATGTTATCCTTGATGGGATTTGAACCCAGGACTCCAGCGCTGCAAGGCTGCAGTGCTAACCACTGAGCCACCGTGCTGCTCGTATACTGCATGCAAGCAATTATACAATGTGAAGGTTTGTGTGGAGTCAATCATACTGTATGGAGGGCTGTGTGGGGGCCATTACATTGTATGTACGGCTAGTGCGGGCCATTATACAGTGTGGCAAGGTGTGGATGTAGGCCTTTTATACTGCATGAAAGGCTGTGCGAGGGTAACAGTTGTGGGGATCATACTGTGTTGGAGTCACCATACTTTGCCTTAGGAGTTGAGGTGGGGTACAGTAGGGTCCTTATATTATGCATATAGTGGCTAATCTGGAGGAATTCACCATGGGGGTATCATACTGTGTTTGGGGGTCACTTTTATGGGGGCAATGAAACAGGAATCTATGACTTCAGCAGAAGCAAAAAATTACTTTGTAAAGGCTGCAATGTTGCAAGATATACTCTTCTGTGACCTCAGCAAATATTTAATTTGTTTTTTTGGGGGGAACAATTATAAATTCTGCTACAGGCCCCATGATTTCTATGTATGCCCCTGTGTGGAGATGCCTCATTGACTATGATGGCGGTGATGCTGTCACATGCTCTCTTCGTGGGGATGCACGTGGCCCTGTTGAGCATTTGTAGGAGGAACAGGCCAAGACCACAACAGGAGAAGGAGCAGGAGGAGGCTCTGATTTGTCATGCTTTTTAAGGTGTGTACTCCACTGTACCTTGTGCTTGGAATTCAGATGCCTCGTCATACAGGTAGTGCTCAGGCTCAGAACATTTATGCCTAGCTTCAGGGTCTGACGGGACAGAGAGCAAACCACCTGTTGCTTGTCGGCAGCACATTCACTAACGAAATACCATGCCGACAGCTGTTTTGAGCAGTCTTGAGCACGCCACTAGCATGGACTCAGCTCCATGTGAGATCTAGGACTTCATCATCACCCGCATCATCTTTCACCGACTCCTCAACTCTGCCATACCTACCAGGATAGGGATGAGGGTGCCATGCATACCAGGATAAGGATGAGGGAGCCATGTATACCAGGATAGGGATGAGGGGGCTATGCACGCCAGAATGGGGATGAGGGGACCATGTATACCAGGATAGGGAAGAGGGGGTCAAGCACACCAGGATAGGGATGAGGAGCCATGCATACAAGGATGAGGATGAAGAGCCATGCATACAAGGATGAGGATGAGAAGCCATGCATATCAGAATGGAGATGAGGAGGCCATGCATACCAGGATAGGGATGAGGAGGCCATGCATACCAGGATAACGATGAGGGGGCCGTGCACGCCAGAATGGGGATGAGGAGACCATGTATACCAGGATAGGAATGAGGGGGCCATGCATAGCAGGATAAAGATGAGGAGGCCCTTGCATACCAGGATGGGGATGAGGAGGCCGTGCATACCAGGATTGGGATGAGTAGGCCATGCATAGCAGGATAGGGGTAAGGTGGCCATGCACATCTGGATGGGGATGGGGGGGACAACGCATACCAGGTTTATACTCGAGTCAATAAGTGTTCCCACTTTTTTGTGGCAAAATTAGGTGCCTAGGCTTACACTCGTATCGCTTATACTCGAATATATACGATATATATAATTGCAATATTGCCCCACGTGTGGCTCAATACATTAATAATGTCCTCCATATAGCCGTCTTGTAGTAATATAGCCTCCTATGGGAACCCATACATTAATAATGACTCCCAACGTGGCCCTACATTATGTTCCTCAATGTGACCCACTTCATACAGTTATGGCCAAAAGTGTTGGCACCCTTGAAATTGCTCTAGAAAATGAAGTATTTCTCACTGAAAATTATTGCAATTACACATATTTTGTTAAACACATGTTTATTTCCTTAGTTTGCATTGGAGCAAATAAAAAAACAGCGAAAACAACCCTCGACTTAAAATTTGGTTGCACACCCTTTGGAATAAATAACTGCAATCAATCGCTTCCTATGACTATCAACAAGCTTCTTACACGTCTCAACCGGAATTTTGGACCACTCTTCTTTTGCAAACTGCTCCAGATCTCTCATATCTGATGGGTGCCTTCTTCCAACAGCAATATTAAGATCTCTGCACAGATGTTCAATGGGATTAAGATGTGGACAAATTGCTGGCCACTTCAGAACTCTTCAGCGCTATGTTTCCATCCAATTTTGGGTGCTTGCTGTGCCCAGTTTTCTGATACTGGGCACTACATTGCGACCCAAAATCCTTTGGTAATCTTCAGATTTCTTAATTCCTTGCACATAGTCAAGGCTCCTAGTGCCGTAGACAGCAAATCAAACCCAAAACATCTTTGACCATCCATCATGTTTGACTGTAGGTACTGTGTCCTTTTGTTTGTAGGCCTCATTCCATTTTCGGTAAATAGAAGAATGATGTGGTTTACCAAACAGCTCTATCTTGGACTCAGCTGTCCACAAGACGCTTTCCCAAAAGGATTTTGGCTTACTCATGTACTTTTTGGCAAACTGCAATCTAGCTTTTTTATGTCTCTGTGTCAGTAGTGAGGTCATCCATGGTCTCCTGCCATAGCTCTTCATTTCATTAAAATACTGAAGTATAGTTTGCACTGGTGGGGATGTGCCCTGATCCTATATGACAGCCTGAATATCTTTGGAACTTAATTGGGGTCGTGTATCTACCATCTGGACTATGCTGCTTTGCAATCTTTTATCATTTTTTCTCCGCTATCCACATCCAGTGAGATTAGAGTGCCAAGGGTTGTAAACGTCTTGATTATGTTGCACACTGTGGACAAAGGAACATCAAGATCTCTGGATATGGACATGTAACCTTGAGATTCTTGATATTTTTCAACAATTTTGCTTCTCAAATCTTCTGACAGTTCTCTTCTTCTCTTTCTGTTCTCCATGATTAGTGTGGCACACATAGACACCCAATGCAAAGTTTGAGTCAACTTTTCCTCTTTTTATCTCGTTTCAGGTGTGATTTTCATGCTGCCCACACCAGTTACTTGCCACAGGTGAGTTTGAACGAGCATCACTTTTGAAACAAAGTTGTTTACCTACAGTTTTGGAAAGGTGCCAACAATTTTGTAAAGGCCATTTTTGGGGTTTTGTGTGAAATCATGTCCAATTTGCCATTTTTTTCTTTGTTTTGTTTGTGTTATTCCAATATACACCAAGGGTATAAACATGGGTATAACAAAACTGGTGTAGATGCAATAACTTTCTGGGAGAATTGCTTCATTTTCGAAACAATTTCAAGGGTGCCAACACTTTCAGCCATGGCTGTATGTTAATAATGTCCCCTATGTGGTTCAATGCATTGATAATATCCATCTACGAGTGGTCTCCATATAGTGATATTGTTCCCTATGATTCTGCATATATTAATAATATCCCCCTTGTGGCTACCATACATGTATAAATGTATAGGGCTACATAGGGGGCAATATTACTATATGAGGGCCACTTGGGCAAATGTTATTAATGTATGGCACCACAAAGGGGTATATTTATACAATACTGGGGACAAAAAGAGGGACATGGACATTACTACTGTGTGTGGGGACATATATGGGAGCATCATTAATTTTCTGTATTTTATTTTTGGGATACTGTTACTGAGGGACAAAATGAAGGTACTATTACTGTAGAATTGGGACAAAATATGGGAAGTGTGCTCTAGCTGCACTCAGCTGTTGATCCAGATGTCTTTGTGGTACATTCTGCAGAGAAGAGTCCTGGCAGGGCAGTCCGTGCCAAATAAAGAAGAAAAGATAAATGAATCACTTCAATTGGAGACTTCACTGGAGTTATATGTACTGTATATAGTGATACCTTTCACCTTGCTTCATGGTATGGTGGCAATATAATTGTTGATACTGTCGTTTTTGTTAATGACCACTATGGTGGTATTATTTGGTCACTGTGTGGTTGTAATATGTGGTTTCGTCATGGTGTGGGTATATTTGTGCCGTGTACTTGGTGTAATTGGTATAATGGTCATGGTACAGTGGGTTTTGCACAGTAACATGATGATGGTTATATTCAGACACTATGTGGTTGTAATATGTGATCATGGTGTGCTGGTATTTTTCTCCTACATGTGGTGCTATTTGTTTATTGGTCTTGATATAGTGGACTTTGTCTAGTAATAGTATGGGGATAATGTTTGTTATTCGTCATCTATATGATTGTATTATTTAAAAGTATTACTTAGAAATTATCTTATTGCTGTATTTTATCGTCAGATTTATATATTGTATTTGTGTTCTTATTTTTATGAGTGACTAACACAGACTCTGTCAACACTACTGGGTCCCTTGTATCTGAGCAACATGCTGGTGGGGGGCCCAGGTCCAAATTTCTTCCTGACACCACTCTGTAAGAGTTTATATATTATATGTTATATTTACTGCATACAGTAACGAGCAAAAGGGTAGCAATGTTTTAAACTTTTGACTTTCAAGCTCCATATCTCACCATCCACGTCTGCTATGAATGTGAGACAACTATCATTTTATAGACAATCATCTTACCCATCTCATACATAAATGTATCATATGATGAGTTATACAGATTCTTGTCATGTCACTGAATTGTTACTGTTTTGATCCTGGAGGTATAAAAATCTTTTTCTTCCTGTATGCTACAAAATACAACATGTTTTCACATTCCCTAATAGCTCAGTGTGTTATTAGGTTGATTCCCAAGCGAAAGGTCACTAATTCGAGCAGACATGAAGAAAAATTCCCACAAAAAGAAAAGCAGCATCATCTAGCTCATCGATAGTGGTTTCTCAGCCAAGATATTATTATTATTATTATTTATTGTTATAGCGCCATTTATTCCATGGCGCTTTACATGTGAGGAGGGGTATACATAATAAAAACAATTACAATAATCTTAAACAATACAAGTCATAACTGGTACAGGAGGAGTGAGAACCCTGCCCGCGAAGGCTCACAATCTACAAGGGATGGGTGAGAATACAGTAGGTGAGGATAGAGCTGGTCATGCAGCGGTTTGGTCGATCGGTGCTTACTGCAGGTTGTAGGCTTGTCAGAAGAGGTGGGTCTTCAGGTTCTTTTTGAAGGTTTAGATGGTAAGTGAGAGTCTGATGTGTTGTGGTAGAGGGTTCCAGGGGTGATACGCGAGAGAAATCTTGTATACAATTGTGGGAAGAGGAGATAAGAGGGGAGTAGAGAAGGAGGTCTTGTGAGGATCAGAGGTTGCGTGTAGGTAAGTACCGGGAGACGAGGTCACAGATGTATAGAGGAGACAGGTTGTGGATGGCTTTGTATGTCATGGTTAGGGTTTTGTACTGGAGTCTCTGGGCAATGGGGAGCCAGTGAAGGGATTGACAGAGGGGAGAGGCCGGGGAATAGCGGGGGGACAGGTGGATTAGTCGGGCAGCAGAGTTTAGAATGGATTGGAGAGGTGCGAGAGTGTTAGAGGGGAGGCCACAGAGCAGGAGGTTGCAGTAGTCAAGGCGAGAGATGATGAGGGGATGGACTAGGGTTTTTGCAGATTCTTGGTTGAGGAATGAATGGATTTGTGAAATATTTTTGAGTTGAAGTCGGCAGGAAGTGGAAAGGGCTTGGATATGTGGTTTGAAGGAGAGATCAGCATCAAGGATTACCCTGAGGCAGCGAGCTTGTGGGACTGGGGAGAGTGGGCAGCCATTTACTGTAATGGATAGGTTCGTTGGGGGGGTCGCGTGAGATGGGGGAAAGATGATGAATTCTGTTTTGTCCATGTTAAGTTTGAGAAATCTAGCGGAGAAGAAGAATGAAATAGTGGACAGACATTGAGGGATTCTGGTTAGTAGGGAGGTGATATCTGGTCAAGAGATGTCGATCTGTGTGTCATCAGCATAGAGGTGATACTGAAAGCCATGAGATTCTATGAGCTGTCCCAGGCCAAAGGTGTAAATGGAGAAGAGCAGGGGCCCAAGGACTGAACCTTGTGGGACTCCGACAGATAGGAGGCGAGGTGAGGAGGTGGTGTGTGAGTGGGAGACGCTGAATGTCCGGTCTGTTAGGTATGATAAGATCCAGGATAGGGCCAAGTCTGTGATACCAAGGGATGAGAGAGTCTGTAATAATAGGGAATGGTCCACTGTATCAAAGGCAGCCGACAGGTCCGGGAGGAGGAGGACAGAGTAGTGTCGCTTGCTCTTGGCGAATAAGAGGTCATTGGTGACCTTAGTTAGGGCAGTTCCAGTGGAATGGTGTGACCGGAAGCCAGATTGTAAGCGGTAAAAGAGGGAGCAAGAAGAGAGATGGGAGGACAGTTCAAGGTAAACGTGTTGTTCCAGTAGTTTGGAGGCATAAGGGAGAAGTGATATAGGGCGATAGCTAGATACAGAGGATGGGTAGGGCTTATTGGGAGATAGGTGTGATGGAGGCATGTTTAAAGCTTGAGGGGAAAACACCAGTTGTTAGTGATAGGTTGAAGAGATGGGTTAGGGTTGGGATGAAGACTGTGGTGAGGTTTGGGATGAGGTGGGATGGGAGCGGATCAAGTGCACAGGTGGTGAGATGCGATCTTGAGAGTAGAGTGGAGTGTTGATCTTCTGTAATGGTGGAGAAGTTGGTTTTGGAGGTGGAGGGCTGGGAAGTCGGGAGGAAGGGCTCTGGGATTTGTTGACCAAAACTGTCTCTGGTGCTATCAATCTTCTGCTTGAAAAATGAGGCAAAGTCTTCAGTGGAGATAAGTGGGGAGGGAGGAGGTGCTGGGGGATGGAGGAGAGAATTGAAGGTGATGAATAACTGTTTAGGGTTGTGAGACAGAGAGGATATGAGAGATGAGAAGTAGGTTCGTTTAGCTGTGGCGAGCGTGGTCTTGAAAGTAGTGAGGGACTGTTTGAATGCAATGAAGTGCTCGTTGGAGTGGGATCTTTTCCATTTGCGCTCAGCAGCACTGGAAGCTCGCCTCAGTTCTTTGGTCAGGCTGGTGTGCCAGGGCTGTCTGTTGATTTTGCGAGCTTTGGTATGTGTAAGTGGGGCAGCAGATTCCAAAGCTACAGCTATTGTGGTGTTATATAGAGCAGCAGCGTCTTCCGCATTGTGTAAGGAACCTATGTCTGTGAGATATGCCAAACTGCATCATATGAGTGCCATGATAGCTGGAAAAATATGAAATGACGTCTAGCCATCTACACAAAAGCCAAGAAGTGGCCGTACATGGCCAAATACTGGAGTCAATACGTCGGCATGTCACAAGGTCTATTAGTTCTTGCTTGACAAACACGGATGTGGAGGTGGCTCGTATACTTCACTTCGTAATAGTAAGATCACAGACATCCATGTAAGCACAAAGCGACACATGTTACACAAGTCTGGAATGGTGGCTCGAAAACAGGTGAAGAAGCCTCAACTGCAATACTGTCAGAAGAAGCGGTGGCTCGAGTTTGCAAAAAAGTATGAAAAGAGGACAGTAGGAGATTAGAAACAGGTGATTTTGAGCGATGAGATGAAAGTCAATAGACTAGGCTCTGATGGATGCAAATGGTTCTGGAAGAAACAAGGGAAAAAGGGGTTAATGGATCAAGAAATTAAAGGAACGGTCAAGTTCGGTGGATCAAGCCCAATGATATGGGAATGTTTCAGAGCAAAAGGCATTGGATAGTTGACCAGGATCAATGGTGGTGTCAATGCTGAGCTACACACGTGGTCAAAATTGTTGGTACCCCTTGTTTAATGACAGAAAAATCCACACTGGTGAGAGAAATAGCTTGAATCTGACAAAAGTAATAACAAATAAAAAATCTATGAAAATGAACTAATGAAAGTCAAACATTGCTTTTCAACCTTGCTTCCACAGAATAATAAAAAAAAACCTCATGAAATAGGCCTGCACAGAAATGATGGTACCCTTAAGTTAATATTTTGCTGCCCAACCCTTTGAGGCAATCACTGTAATCAAACAATTCCTGTAACTGTCAATGAGTCTTCTGCACCTCTCGACAGGTCTTTTGGCCCACTCCTCAAGAGCAAACTGCTCCAGTGGTTTGAAGGTTGCCTTTTGCAGACGGCATGTTTCAGCTCTTTACAAAGATGCTCAATAGGATTTAGGTCATGGTTCATAGGAGGCCACTTCAGAATAGTCCAATATTTTCCTCTTAGCCATTCTTGGGTGTTTTTAGTTGTGAATTTCAGGTCATTATCCTGTTGCAAGACCTTTGACCTGTGACTGAGACCAATCTTTCTGACACTGGGCAGCACATTTCTCTCTAGAATCCATTGATAGTCTTGAGATTTCATTGTACCCTGCACAGATTAAAGACACCCTGTGCCAGACACAGCAAAGCAGCCCCAGAACATAACAGAGCCTCCTCCATATTTCACTGCAGGGACAGTGTTCTTTTCTTGATACGCTTCAGTTTTCCATTTGTGAACATAGAGCTGATGTGCCTTGTCAAAAAGTACAATTTTTGTCTCATCTGTCCAAAGGATATTCTCCCAGAAGCTTTGTGGCTTGTCAACATGTAGTTTGGCAAATTCCAGTTTGGCTTTTTTATGATTTTTTTCAACAATGGTGTCCTCCTTGGTCATCTCCCATGAAGTCTACTATGGCTCAGACAACGATGGATGGTGCGATCTGACACTGATGTTCCTTGAGCATGAAGTTCACCTTTCATCTGTTTTGAAGTTTTTCTGGGTTCTTTTGTTACCATTCGTATTATCCGTCTCTTTGATTTGTCACCAATTTTCCTCCTGCAGCCACGTCCAGGGAGGTTGGCTACAGTCCCATGGATCTTAAATTTCTGAATAATATGTGCAACTGTAGTCACAGGAACATCAAGCTGCTTGGAGATGGTCTTATAACTTTTACCTTTAACATGTTTGTCTATAATGTTCTTTCTAATCTCCTGAGACAACACTTTCCTTCACTTTCTCTGGTCCATGTTGAGTGTGATACACACCATGTCACCAAACAGCACAGTGAGTATTAGTAACCCTATATACTGGCCCACTCACTGATTCCAAGATTGTAGACACCTATGATGCTAGTTAGTGGACACACCTTGATTTAACATGTCCCTTTTATCACATTATTTTCAAGGGTACCATCAATTCTTTCCAGGCCTATTTCATGAGTTTTATTTTTAAAAAATTCTGTTTAAGCATGGTTGAAAAGCAATTTCTGACTTTCATTTATTCATTTTCATAGATCTTTTATTTATTATTACTTTTGTCAGATTCAAGTTATTTCTGTGACCATTGGGGTTTTTTCTCTCACTAAACGAGGGGTACCAACAATTTTGACCATGTGTGTATATGTGAGTATCCTACAAGTCACTTTGTACAGTCAAGTACTATGGATATGAAAAGGATGACAGTGTTCCAGCAGGACAATGACTCAATGCATACGTTGAGATTGGCAAATAAATGGTACAATAACAATAAAGTAGAGGCTGGATTCACCCCCACAGTCCCTAGACCTCAGCTGAATCGAACACTTGTTGATAGAGTTGAAGAAAAAACTGCATACATACCCAAGGGAGTCGACCAGTATGTACCAAATTTGGGAATGTGTAGAAGAGACATGGATCAGATTTTGGTCAAGACATGTTTGAATCTGATCGAGAACATGCCCAGAATGATTTAGGCAGTGTTGAAAGACAAAAGGTGGAGTTAGAAAATACTAACAAAATAATAAAAATTAAAATTTAGGTTTTTAAGAGCAAAACAGTAACAATGCAGTGAAATTACAAGAATCTGCAGAACTAATATTATGCAAAATAGTTGGAAGTCAAATTTATGTGTGATATAGCCAAGATGATTGTCTATAAAATGATGGTAGTCTCATGTTCAAAGCAGTAGTGGATGGTGAGATATGGAGCCTGAAAGTCAAAAGTTCAAAACATTGTTACCCTTTTGCTTGTCACTGTATATTGGGTAACCATTTTAATATATTATATACAAAACAATGATTGTGTACAGTAGCATAAGATAATATTATCAGACAGCCCTGGGTCACCACCCTAGGTTATCCGGATTTCCTGTCTGCTGGCCACGACATATCAAACGCTCAGTTTGATATGCCGTGACTCCAGAACACCAGAGATCAGAGGTTTCTCTGCTCACTAGTATTAGACAGCTGATCTTCCTGTCTTACACACGTGTGGCACAGCAATTTGTTAGTAAGTCATCATGTACTTAAAGGGAACCTGTAATGTAAAATAACACTATCATCCTCCAGATATAGAGTTGATCTGCTGGTTGATAGCATTCTGACACAGTGAGAGCCCCACTACCAGGAGGAAATGAACGTCCAGTTATAGGTGTGGCGCTGGCATGGGTTCAGTCACTACTCTGTATATAGAGTGCCGACTATAACTACAACCCCGGCACTGACTGACAGCCATCTGTAATGCTTAGCCAACTGTCAGTCAGTGCCGGGTGCGCAGTTACAGCCACCGCTCTCTATAAACAGAATGGTGACTGAAGATAAAATGATACCTGGGTTGATTAAATCCATCTTGTGGTTGTTGTTTAATCTGCATTTGCAGTTTTCCGTTAGTGAGATTCTCGTACTTTGGAGCGGTCCTGCGGGTGGGGCTCTGTTTGGTGCTCTGTTCTCATATTCATCCTTATTGGCTTAAATGACAGGTCTCTGAACCTTCAGTGACCTGCCTCTTACTTGTAATGCTGCACTTGTGCAGTTCATATTGTGGTCTTTAAAAAAAAATTTAACTACAGCAAAAAGGCACTGGCAGCGGCGCATGTGCAGTAGCATTCATTGCTTGCTGATAGATGCTCCTGAGCATGTTCTGGCGGCGGCGTCATTTTGTTGTAGCATAAAAAATTTGGCTGCAGCAAAATGGTGCTGGCGGCGGCACTTGCACAGTAGCATCATCAATAGATGCTACTGCACCTGCGCCACCTGCGCCATTTTACTGGAGTTACATTTTTATTTTTAAGACCACAATATCATCTGCGCAAGCCCAGTATATAAAATAGAAGGCAGGTCACTTAAGGTTCAGTGACCTGTCATTTAAGCCTATAAGACTCTATATGAGAACAGAGCACTTCTTTCTGCTATTTTATTTATTCCTCCTGGAAAATATTTAAGAGCGAATTGAGAATTATTACCACATTGCAAGGACATTTTCTTATAGTCAAAAAAGAATCATAATTGTAATCATGCATAGAGTGACTTTCTTAGCTTACACATGATTTTTATGCTCCTACCTCTCCTTCTTTTCATGTACATGACAATATTGAGACGCAGACTCCAATTCCTGTGATACTTAAGGACACCAATTTGTATATTTTTATCCTGATTTTCAAGCCTACATACCTATGGTCACCTGTATAGTTATGGCACAATAGAGATCCAACTTCTGCCTGTAACGTTCGGAATATTATAAAACAGGGACATAATTAGGGAAGGTTCACACGAGCTTATACAAAATCGTTCAGATTTTTTTCTCACTAATCATGTGTGTGACGTTCGCAGCAGTTGTTAATCATTCACAAGACCATTCACAGTTTCCTATGTTACAGAGCTGCAATGTATCCGTAAAAATCAGATTCTATACTGTGGCTCTGTATGGCATCAGATTTTTTTACACACTCATAGACTTGAATGGGTAAGTCTCATCTGCTTTACAGAAGGAATTAGATTTTTTTTACATACAGATTCGGTCAGTGAAAGAAATCACTCATCTGCCCTGTTTCATTGATCCAAGAACAGTCTGTATTTCCACAGCGAGAACTTGGACCAAAAACACGGTCATGTGAACGAACCCTTAGGGTGGTTGCAGAGGTTGCAATTCCAGTTAGAAACTTAAAGGGAATCTGTCACCAGGTTTGTCCCATATAAGATAAGACTAGGACCCTTCAGCCCTGATATACAACATTCTAATATGCTATATATAAGCACCCAACTTAACCTGCAACACAAGAAAAAGACCTTTTATAATACTAACCTATGGGGCAGTTGGGTCCGATGGAAGTCGCTGGTCTAGGTCCTTCTTGAGAACACCGTCCTCCTTCTTGCTTCATATGGATGACACTTCCTATATTATCCACACAGTGTCCCTGGCATTGGACTCCTGTGTAGGTGTTCTTCCTTCTGCCCTGTCGAGGGCAGATCAAAGTACTGCAATTGCATGCCCTGGGGAAAGGTTAAAGAGTGGTTACAGGTTCCCTTTAAGACCCAATTGATCCTTCTGCTCCAAATGGAGAACTCTGGACTATAAAGATTGCACACTAGTTGGGGACCCTGGAACATCGGAGCCCAGGAACTTCAAGTTTCACCTCTCTCATTCAGGGAACAGAATCACCGACCTACAGCCGGAGTCTATGACAAGCATTAGTAGAACACAGCCCTTTCAAATTTAGACTCAAACAAAAATCCCAGCAGGACCACTACCCCTCCACAGAGAGAGAGATTTTAGTCTAAGAGAGGATTCATGTTCCCATACAGATGAAGACTTTATTCTAAGAGAGGAAAGGCACTGTTAGGTCCTGGAAACGAGAAACGCCTTAACGTGGCTTCCAGGTACACATGAATTGGCCAATTTATGCGCTAAGCTTTCTCAATTTTTCATATTTCTAATGCAGTAATGCAATTCAATTTTCATATTTCATATTTGCATGCTGTGGCGCTACAGAGTGCTGCCTTTTTTGTTTGAGTGTATACGAGTTGGTGACGAGTTCACACTTAGTCTATGTTTGGATGTGACGGTCAGTTTTTTTAAAATTGAGTGTATACGAGTTGGTGACGAGTTCACACTTAGTCTATGTTTGGATGTGACGGTCAGTTTTTTTAAAATTTACTTTCAAATTTAGAGACCTCACTCACTTTTTAGAATCTATGAAGCACAATTTTTCCATGAATATTGCCCCTCTCCCCTATCTTTCCTTGGGCTATCCTTTCACATTACTCCTGCTGTTCTGCTGATGAAATACTGTATTGGTTTTCTCATACATAAGCAGTTGTTTGTAAATAATATCTTATGTCTGCCGAATTTCTGCTTTTGAACTCACTATGGGGTAGAGTTATACCCCTTATTTGCATCATGGCAAATATCTTGCAGACTTCCTATGTGTTCTGTGAGTGTATGCCCAGTATTTCTATAATATTCATATGGTTGTATCTAGTGGACCCATGGGCTATATAAAAAGTTGGTGTGAGATGAAAAAAATACTCACCTCTTCATTCTCATGTTGAACCTTTCAGCTTCTGGCTTCAAAGTGAGCAGGCAAGCAGATGCTAGTTAGTCACATCAAAAGGCTGTGTGTGGACTAATGCTTCCCCATGTTGCTGCTGGGGGGGGGGGGGGGGGGGGCAGGTAGTCTGAAGTCATGATGACTACCCCTGGGATGGAGGTAGCTGATATAAGCAGCTACCACAATATTAGTAAAGTAAGGCTTTAAAGTTATTCATCCTTGATATAATAAGGGAAGGAAGTGTAAGGATACGTATTTATTATACTTGCTTATGTAGACATGCTTTGGCTATACCGTGTTTTGCAGCATTGGAGGTGGCACTCTATATGCCTAAACTGGTTTCCAAAACTTATATGCCCCACACCTCCTAACCCAGATTTAACCCCTGACTAAAGTGGGATGCTCAAATTGCATTAAAATTTGAATAATGAAACAATAAAAACAATCAGTAAATAAAAGTAATTTAAAATAGCAAACGGAAACATTTATGAAAAATCATCTAACAGTGGTGTAGCTACCAGGGAAAGAGCAGAGGGGTACTTGCCCTAGGCCTAAACACTACGTGAGGCCCATCGGGAGCGACTTTAAGTATATTGGCATGGTTACAGATACAGTTAAACTCTGTGGCTAGGCAGGGAGATCTGGTCTCACTGTCCTACTTCTCTTTTTTCTATAGGCCCTAGGTCACTTCAGGCCTGCAGCCTTATGAATGGCAGGGACATGCACAGGATGTCAGAGATCCGGCGCAGGTAGCATGATGACATCGCCACACCACTCCATCTGCGCTGAGACTCTGACCATGTTGGTGGACTCCCCAGAATCCTGTGTTAGGTGAGTATATAGTGTTCATTGTTTCATTTTATCAGTCAGTACTTTAGTGGGTATTATACTTGTATGGGGAGAGCTGTTAGAGCATCGTACTTTGTAGGGGTTCTGTGGGGTCATTTTATGGTGTGTGGGACTGTGGGAAAGATGTGGGGGCTCTATCATGTGTGGGGAACTGGGGAGGCATTAGGTCTGTTTCACACGTCAGTGTCTCCGGTACGTGAGGTGACAGTTTCCTCACGTACCGGAGACACTGACACACGTAGACACATAAAAATCAATGCATCTGTGCAGATGTCATTGATTTTTTGCGGACCGTGTCTCCGTGTGCCAAACACAGAGACATGTCAGCGTTCGTGGGAGCGCACGTATTACACGGACCCATTAAAGTCAATGGGTCCGTATAAAACACGTACCACACACGGACGCTGTCCGTGTGCAGTCCGTGTGCCGTGCAGGAGACAGCGCTACATTAAGCGCTGTCACCCCCACTGGTGCTGAAGCCGCGATTCATATCTTCCCTGCAGCAGCGTTTGCTGCAGAGAAGATATGAATAATAGTGTTTAAAATAAAGATCTATGTGCCCCCCGCCCTCCCACCCCCTGTGCGCCCCCCCGCTGTTCTGAAAATACTCACCCGGCTCCCTCGTTGGCTGTCGCTGCTTCCTGTTCTGGCCGCATCTTCTCCTGTATGCGGTCACGTGGGGCCGCTCATTTACAGTAATGAATATGCGGCTCCACCTCCCATAGGGGTGGAGCCGCATATTCATTACTGTAATCGGCGGCCCCACGTGACCGCATACAGAAGATGTGGCCAGAACAGGAAGCAGCGACAGCCAACAAGGGAGCCGGGTGAGTGATTTCAGAACAGCGGGGGGGCGCACAGGGGGTGGGAGGGCGGGGGGCACATAGATCTTTATTTTAAACACTATTATTCATATCTTCTCTGCAGCAAACGCTGCTGCAGGGAAGATATGAATCGCGGCTTCAGCACCAGATGCTGGTACGTGTGTGGTACCCAGCACGGTGCGTGTGGTACCCAGTGGGCACACGGGCGGCACACGTGTGCCGCCCGTGTGCCACACTGATGTGCCACAGAAACGTAGGGGTACACGGACACGGATAATTCCGGTACCGATTTTTTCCGGTACTGGAATTATCTGGACATGTGAAACCGGCCTAATACAGTGTGGGGGCTGAAGGAGCATCATTCTGATTGTGGGGGGCACTTAAGAGGCATTTTTACTTTATAGGGGTACTGAGGGTATGGTAATCATCAATGGGGCACAAAGGAGGCATTACTACGTTCTAGGGAACAAAATGTGAGCACTATTACTTTTTAGTATTCTCACAGAGCGCATTAATATTAACTTGTCAGCAATTTTACCATTTAAATGGCACAAAGGTGGCATTTTACTATATAAAGTGCACAGTGGTAGGCATTATTATGTGGGGAACTAAGAAGGGTACCGTTTCTGTGCCAGACAGCAGGTTTAACACCGGCATCTCTGCCTGCAGTCCCGTTTCCCTAGCAAAGACACCTGCACACTCACCACTGCAGTCCCCTTCCTGTTCCTTCAGGGTCTGCTGCTACCCGGGGTGCGTGCACCACACACATGTCCCCAGCACTGTGCTTAGGGCTACGTGCATTCCTTTAAAGTGTCCAAAGCAAATAGCTAGATGACACTTACTATTTAGAGCACCTCCTCCAACATGGAGGTGCCTGTGCAATGTTGTGAGTTTGTTTCCAAACACTTTTGTACACTCTGCACCCGCTAGTGCTCGCCTCAGCGGCAACCGGTCGAGTTGCACCTGCCAATGCTCATCTCAACGGCATCAAGTCCTTATGCACCTGCCCTTGCTCATCTCAATGGCAGCCGGTCCCGCTGCACCTGCCAGTGCTTGTCTCAATATCTGCTGGTCCAGTTGTACCTGCCAGTGCTCTTCTCAACGGCTGCCAAACCAGTTGCACCTGACAGTGCTCAACTCTCCATCAGCCAGTCATGTCTGCATCTGCAGTACCTGTCATCTTACTTCGCCTGTCTGCATCTGTTGGACATACCCTTGGGCCGCCCCAGCTGCCCGTTCCTAGGGGTCAGCTGCCATCTACCTAAGGTCAGTGCTGGAGTAGTACCTGGACCACCTACCTTGTCTCTCCTCAGATCTCAGTGTCGTTAGCTGCTGCATATCTGTAGTCAGATTGGGTGATGGCTCCTAGTCATGCCCCTCCATGTCTTCCTTGGGCGTTGGCACAGTGGTTCCACCACCCAGCCCGTTACAGCAGGTCCGTTAATATGAATAACTATGGCAGCAGCAGGCTTAAGATTGGGGTGACAGTAGGATCAGGAGATTGTGCCGGTTGGGAATAGATGGGGACAGTGCCATAAAAGTGAAAAGTCAAATGTGTCCTAGTTGTAAACTCCGCAGGTGAGTTGTGGCTGGTAGAAGTTGTCTTGGCGGTCTATGCCAGTTGGAAAAATTGCAAAAGTGAATGACTCCATCAGAAAGAACATCACCTGCAAATCGCTATCTAAAAATGTACTGTAATTTCTTAGCATGATCTGCAGAACCCATCACTGTACGGTTAATGTATAGCAGTACTATTGGTCTTGGTCTTTGTAAAGTGATTTTTTTTTCTCAGTAACAGCATGGTCATCTGCTGAGGCTCCCCTAGACCCACTATGATTAGGGCTGACCACAGTAGTTATGAACCCGGTTACCTACTGTGTGTTGGAGGTTCACTCAGAGGTGCTTTGACCCTACCAAACTGGACAACTAGATATGTGTCTGCCAGTCAGGAAATTTAACCAGTGGGAAAATATTAAATTATTAATGTAAATATAGTTATCCATTCTGACAAATATAATGCAAAACTTTTATTACCGGTATATGATACTGTTGCAATCCAAATTACATAAATAGTTTATGTACATAATACTTAAATGAAACAACCAAATTTATATAAATGTATCCAATATTTCTCAAACCATGGTTATTACTAAATAATGTAGACTAGACCTCTATAGATTCCAGCTCATTCAGACACCAGATCATCATTATGGTCGGTCACTGTTAGGTAATGAGGCAGGGCTCCCAGCTAACCTTCTAATTCTTCCCAAAAGAGTACAGACCAGTTGGCCTAAACTAATTTTATACATTTGGCTTTGTGCCCACTGCCACTGTCATGTTAAAACCAAAGCCTTCCCCGCACTGTTGGAACCACAACATTCTGTATGAATATTATATTAGGCAGTCCAAATGATGAAACAGCTTCGGACCAACATTCCTTCTCTATCAATTTGGCAAATGCAATAAAACTATGATTCATCCAGCTGGTGAAGAACCATTAATTACTATGGAGGGCACATATGGTGGACTTTAAATAACTCCAGCCAGTGCTTGGAATTCTGCATGGTGATCTCAAGTCTTTATGCGGTCTATTAGCCATAGAAATTCAACCCATGAAGCTATCGAAGAATAGTTCTTGTGCTGATGTTGTTTCCAGATGCAGGTTGAAACTCGATAGTGAGTGTTTCAACCGAGGTCAGACAATCTACTCATCATGGTCTTCTGCACTACCAAGACTGTTTTGTGGTTTGTTGCTAAACAGAATGTACAGTTGACATGGGCTGGGTGTAAGTTTTTTGCACTATTGTGAAGGGTGGCGATACTGCTAAACACATGAGCTGTATGCCAGCATCTTTCTTCTTTCCCCTGCCCAACATGTGCCAGTAAGCACACCATGCTGATGAAACCAGTAATATGTCTTTAAGTTCAGCATTAGAAAAACCCTTGGCTGCAAAGCAATTTTTTAAAATAAACTTAATAGATAAATCAAAGTGTGTGCAGTGGTTTGTGATCGCTAATATCCAATAGGTTTGTGCCCAGATCGTTGGTATGAAATAGTTTCATTTTCAGAGGTTTGGTGCCCTAGTTCCTCGTACCCAACGGGTTGTTGCTATGTACCATGGTTGCTTTGTGCCTTGGTGTCTAGAATGTCTGGGCATTAAATGACTTAGAAACTTAATTATTGGTCCAAACATTCCAATTGTTGTTTAGAAATGGTTGGCTATGCTAGTTGCTAGTGTTTTACCAAATTACATCTCCATTTCTGTGGCTGGTTATAGGATAAATCTGCAATAGTCCCCACACAACCATTTGATGCTTTATGAGTCAGTGGTGTCAAGCATTAGGTCAGTGACAGGAAGTATTAGGTACAACTGAAAATTTCTTGCAGGTGATACCGTGCTGTGATTTTTTTTGTGAGGGAAGTTTACTCCCTAGAAGTGACAATATATGCACGTTGACTGTAAGTAAAGAGCCTCAAATGATGTTGAAACTCTGGTAATCAGTAATAAATACTATGCCCCCCATGACATTCCTTGTTATATATGGATACAAATCCTTCCATGCGTGGCCCTGTATTGCATTACACAGAAATGAACATTCTGACTTTGATCCTAGCAAAAAATGACTACATCAAACTCCGCATTTGTGAAGTTACTCTCATAGGATACCATCAATGACTGATCCTAAGTTGCCCTCAATACCAACCTAGCATATGGATGAAAGTCTGGTTATGATTTGTTCACCTTAGGTTGACAGACAATAAACATCAGACATGTACAACAGTCTATAAGGGAATATCCTCAGGCTCCACTGATAACTGTGAATAGAGTTGTAAAGGAGCAGTGTCTTTATCAGAAAAGGTGCTACAGGGGCCAAAAAAAGTAGGAATGGTGTCTATGAGGAGCCATATTTACCAATACATGTATGTAGACTATATCTATAGTTATGACAGCTCATACATATTAGATGGCTATCAGCCAAACAATGCTTCAGCAAATGCTTCAGCCGACAATCATCTCCTTCGCCTCTCCCATATACAGGTGTGCTCAGTCAGCTGAACGATCCTGTTTATGTGAACAGCTGCTTATCACAAGGGAAACAATATAATCAGCAGTCCGATATCAGACATACCCAATATACATCTCCCAGGAAATAATTTTGTCCCCCCATACACATTAGTGTCGGTCAAACCAGTTGAAATTGGTGGGTGCAGACAACATTAGCCTAATGTGTATGGGGGCTACCTTTCATGTTCAGGTAGAGTTTTGAATGCATTTCTAAATAGTTTACATGTTAATACTGACTTAGGGTACCGTCACACTATAACATTTCGATCGCTACGACGGTACGATTCGTGACGTTCCAGCGATATCGTTACGATATCGCTGTGTCTGACACGCAGCAGCGATCAGGGATCCTGCTGAGAATCGTACGTCGTAGCAGATCGTATGGAACTTTCTTTCATCGCTGGATCTCCCGCTGTCATCGCTAGATCGGTGTGTGTGACACCGATCTAGCGATCTAGCGATGCGATCCAGCGATGCGTTCGCTTGTAACCAGGGTAAACATCGGGTAACTAAGCGCAGGACCGCGCTTAGTTACCCGATGTTTACCCTGGTTGCAAGCGTTAAACTAAAAAAAAACAAACAGCACATACTTACATTCTGGTGTCCGTCAGGTCCCTTGCCGTCTGCTTCCCCCACTGTGACTGCCGGCCGTAAAGTGAAAGCAGAGCACAGCGGCTGTGCTTTCACTTTCACTTTACGGCCGGCAGTCAGTGAGTGCGGGAAGCAGAGACTGCAAGGGACCTGACGGACACCAGAATGTAAGTATGTGCTGTTTGTTTTTTTTTAGTTTAACGCTTGTAACCAGGGTAAACATCGGGTAACTAAGCGCGGTCCTGCGCTTAGTTACCCGATGTTTACCCTGGTTACCCGGGGACCTCGGCATCGTTGGTCGCTGGAGAGCTGTCTGTGTGACAGCTCCCCAGCGACCACACTACGATTTACCTACGATCACGGCCAGGTCATATCGCTGGTCGTGATCGTAGGTAAATCGTATAGTGTGACGGTACCCTTACTCTAAAGGCCACCTACATGTCAGTGTTGGCACTGGATTAATCTCTGTACTGTCCTGCCGTTCAACGGTGAATATATATTTATTCAGGAACAAAGATAACGCAGCTTACAACTGGTATTTCTTACAGCTTAGCATCTTAGCATTTTGTCTGTCAGCTTGGAAAGTGAAAGTACAATGTGCTCTAGCTATACACATACAGTGAACAGGAACTTCCTGTTTTCTTGTTTTTTTAACAATGCATTATTGGCAATATAACATTATTGCTGGAGATAGAAACTCATGCACTATTAAACAGCAGCAAGTAGTTAATGCAGGGTATACAATAATAAGCATTATTCCAACGCCCCCATTCAACAACTACTTATCCTGTTAGTCCCATAGTGGTTCTGAGTTCTTCAGATTTGGCTCTTTTTTATCATACCATCGGCTATCATCTGGTCAATCTCGCAATAAACAATTTCAGTTATGCCACGTTCTATCAAATCATGCAGGTGATTATGCTTAACGTGAACGTGTTTGGTTTTCGCATTGAATTTCTCACTACATGCAAGTTTAATGCATCTTTGGTTGTCTTCAAAAATCACCGTCGGTTGACCTCTTAACTTGTGTGGGCTGCAGACACATACTCTGCTTCCATAGATGACAAATCTACAGACACCTGTTTTCTGCGAGACCAAGAAATTAAAATTTCTCCAAGCTTGAACAAATACCCGCTAATTAATTTTCGATCACTTAAGTCACCAGCCCAATCTGCATCAACGTAGCCTGTGAGTTTAAGATCTCCTGTTGCCGATATCTTTAAATTTATGTCAAGTCTCTTTCAAATATCGAAGAACTATTAGTGGCATTCCAGTCCTTGTGGCACGATTTTTCCACATATCTGCAGAAAATTTCAATTGTTGCTGTAATATCCGGTCAAGTCATAGTTGCTAAGTATAGAAGTACCCCACTATCTGTTTGTATTTCTCATTGTTAGGTAACAGATTATCTTCTCCTTCCAAATTTAAGAAGGATGGTTCCATTGGGGTTGCTATACCTTTTGGCTTCTGACATTCCAAATTGAGTGAATTGATTTTTGCACTTTGGTTTAGAAGAAAGCTTCTCCTCTTTGCACCCGAATTCCCTGACAATATGTCATATTTCCAAAGTCTCCAGTCTCAAAATGCTGATTCAGAACTTCAGCCATCTTTGAAATTTCTGTTTCCTCTGATGAACCACAATCATATCGTCCACATACTGTATAAGAGTATAAGAGAATATGCATCCACTATCCATCTGCACATTTTGTGTATAATGGATCTGTTTGACCTTTTTTAAATTCTTTTTCCAATAAGACATTGTTCACTTTGGTATTTCATGCTCTTGCCGATTGCTTAAAAAACATAGATAGATTTTTGTAGTGTGCAAACAACATTCTCTTCACCTGCTTTGATATAACCCTCAGGTTGAGTCATGTACAAGTCCTCTTCAATGTCACCATTTAAAAAGGCAGTTTTGATGGCCAAATGTCTGACAACCATCTTTTGTACAGCAGCTATAGCTATTAGAGTCCTGAATGTGGTCGGCTCAGCAACTGGAGAAAATGTGACATCGTAATCTTCACCATATTTCAGAGAATATCCTTTTACTGGCAGAAAATTAGGACCTAAAACTTAACTTGTAATAAATATTGTTAAAAAGTCTTAAAAAAAGACAAACATGTGAAAAACGCACATAAAGGACTTTTATAATGCTCGTGTGGAGGGTGTTTCTTTTTCTCTCTATGTGCATCTTTCAAATTTGTCTTTTTTAAGACTTTTTAACAATATTTATTAAAGGTTAAGTTTTAGGTGCCAATTTTCTGCTTGTTCTTTGATTATTTTTTAGATTATTATTATACCCCTGGTATATGGTTCTTGTGGTGTTCTCTGAATATTTTTTGCAACTAATCTTGCTTTAAATCTTTGAACCTTGCCTTCAGAGTCATACTTGGTCTTAAAAATCCATTTACATTTCATTGTTTTCTTGCCCTGTCTTAGTTTGGTGAGTTTCCAAGTTTGAAGTTGATGAAGGGACTTCATTTCCTCATTAGCAGCATTAATCCACTTCAGTTTTTCATGGACAGATAGTTGTTGCATCCTATCCCATGACTGCAGCTCTGACTCAGGCAGTGTTTTAACAAAGTAGGATAGACGCTGGGCTGGTATAGTTTTGTTTGATATCGACAATCTCCTGACTTCAGGTTCACCAAACCTTACTACTGCTGCTTCAGTGGTTGAAGAACCTAACCAACGTTTTTCATACTTTTCCTTGTTATTTTGAAATTGTGATTGAGATTGATGCTGCCTCAGCTGGACTACTGTTATGATGTCATGAAACTTAAGCGACACTAAGTTCTCATCAGTCATTACATCTCTGCTTGTGACCTTGTTGGCTTCTGGATGCAGGATTCTCTATCCTTTCTGGGTTTCACTGTAGCCCACCAGGGATACCCTATTTTGCATGAGATTTCCACTTGGTATATTTTTTTGGAAATATGCACAAATACTTTACTTCAGAATATTTTTATGTGTTGTAGTTCAGGCTTCTTGCTGTTCCATTGAGATTTCCCAGTACCCTTACCTGGTAGTCTGTTTTGAAGCTGGCATGATTCCTTCACCCCAATATGTTTCTGTCAAATCTGCATCAAATAGCATAATTCTTCCACTTTCACAAAGTGAACGCTTCCTTCTTTCCGCTACATCATTTTGGTCAGGGTTATGTGGTACAGTGGTCTGAAACACGATTCCATTTTTCATTAAAACTTTGTGGCTCAATACTTGTATGTTCAGTTCCATTATCTGCACACAGAATTTTTCGCACTCTCCCAAATTTATTATATACTTCAGTGAGATTTATTTCAAGTTTCTATCTTGAATAATCAACAATAAATGTGAGAAAATCTCTTTTTTCCAGGAATTTATCCCCTTTCCAAGATGTGGCCTAATAGTATGCCCATGTCAGAATGCCCCTGTTTGGGGGCACCTTTACGGGCACATGAAAGCTGATCTAAACAGCTGACATGAGCGTTTAGATCTGATCATCGACCTGTGTGTAGCAGAGGCAAAGTATTGCAGCTTCTAGCCTCCCATGGAGATTATTGAAGCATGCAAAAAGTAAAAAAAAAAAAAAGTTTAAAAATATTAAAAAAATAAAAAAAATGTAAAATTCAAATCACCCTTTTTGCCGCATTCAAAATAAGACAATAAAAAAATCAAATATACACATATTTGGTATTGCTGCATTTAGAATTGCCTGATCAATATAAAATCAGAATTAACCTGATTGCTAAAGGGTGTAACGAGAAAAAAATAAAAAATGCCATAATTATGAAGTAAGCCCTCACCCAGCTCTAGATGACAAAAAATGGAGATGCTACAGGTCTGGGAAAATTGCACCTTTTTTTATAAACAAATTTTGGATTTTCTTTTCACCACTTAAATAAAAAAGAACCTAGAAATGTTTGGTGTCTGTGAACTGGTAATGACCTGGAGAATCATAATGACAGGTCAGTTTTAGTATTTAGTGAACATGGTAAAAAAATAAAAAATAAAAACAACTGTGGAATTACATATTTTTTTGCAATTTCATCACACTTGGAATTGTTTTCCCATTTTGCAGTACATATGTTAAAACCAATAGTGTCAATCAATAGTACAACTTGTCCCGCAAAAAATCAAGCCCTCACATGGCCATATTGACCATAAAATAAAAAAGCTATGGCTCTTGGAAGAAGGGGAACAAAAAACAGAAATTCAAAAACTGAAACACCCCTGTTCGTTAAGGGGCTTAATACTCATTGGACCCAGAAGCAGTTCTGATTTTCCAGTACTGTTAGCAGGAAAGGATTATCTTGACATTTTCCCATTAAAACAGCTAGTACATTTCACTGTTTGATTAAACAGATCAACTGCAATGCCATTAGCAAGTTGTTTTTGAAATAATTTATTGCTTCCAGTTCTCTATGTGCAAGACATCTGTACATGAATACAATTCTTGTGCTGTTCATGTTCAGCAGTGTATATACTTTCCAGGCGTGTTAGCTGGTACAACTCATCTTTGATTTTTCCTTCTGCTAGTGTGTGACCTTCTTTTAAGATGATACAGTCATCATCTAAAAATGCAACTTAATTTCCATGTCTTGTGAGTTTCTTCACAAATTACTTTCAAGACTAGAGACATAGAGCATGTCCTTTACTGGGATCTTTCTTTGTGTTGGGAAGACTTTACAATTAGTGTAACCATCTCCTGTTCCCTCTGAATTCATATACTGATCATTAGCCAAGATCACTTTCTATGACTTACTTTGGTCTAGGTTAGAGAACAAGATTCAGTCATTAGTCATATGACTAGTTGCCCCAGCATCTATACACCATGCATGCTTTGATGTACTTACATTAATAGTAAACATAGCTTCAATACTTGAAGTGTCATATTCATCAGTAATGGCACTTTTATGATTATTTTACTTTGTCATGTGATTTATTATAGCATTTCAGATTCTGCAGTCAAAACACTCACATGTTTCCTTCAAATTACATTTCTTTTTGGGTAGATTTTTTAAGTGGATTCTGCTTTGCTGCTTACACTTTCTGTATTTTTCTTA
Source organism: Ranitomeya imitator (assembly GCF_032444005.1). NCBI lineage: Eukaryota > Metazoa > Chordata > Amphibia > Anura > Dendrobatidae > Ranitomeya > Ranitomeya imitator. The sequence goes on from NC_091287.1 coordinate 440,065,408, forward strand.
TATTCATCTACAAGCTTTCTTTTGACATACAGTGGGTACGGAAAATATTCCGACCCCTTTAAATTTTTCACTCTTTGCTTCATTGCAGCCATTTGGTGAATTCAAAAAAGTTCATTTTTGTTTCTCATTAATGTACACTCTGCACCCCATCTTGACTGAAAAAGAACAAAAAAAAAAGAAATTCATGAGTTGCTGGTTTTTGTTTATTCTGCCACCCAAAACTCAGAATAAAAAGCGATCAAAAAATGTCATGTATTTCAAAAACCTGACCGTCACATCCAAACATAGACTAAGTGTGAACAGGTGCTGAACCTAGAGTCGCCAACTCGTACATAGTCAAGTAAATAAGGCAGCACATTGCAGCGCTAGAACATACATTTTTATGCGCTAAATGCTCTCACTTTTTCATATTTCTAGTGCAGTAATGCAGTTCAATTTTCGTGTTTCATATTTGCATGTTTTAGCTCTGCAGTGTGCTGCCTTATTTGCTTGAAAAAATGTCATGTGCTCGGAAATGATACCAATAAAAACATAAACTCGTCCCGCAAAAAAAAAAGACCTCACATGACTCTGTGGGCCAAAATATGGAAAAATTATAGCTCTCAAAATATGGTGATGCAAAAACTATTTTTTTGCAATAAAAAGCATCTTTTATTGTGTGACAGCTTCCAAACATAAAAACCTGCTATAACGTCTCTTTCACACGTCCTGATATTTCCGGTACCGGAGATGTCAGTGTCCGTGTTTGTAATACTTGCGGCACACGTGTGGAATGCGTGTGCCACATCAGTACCACAAGGACCAGCGCCAAGGAAGAAGCATTACAGTAAGCGTTGTTCCCCGGCGCCTGGTGCTGAACACAGCTCTCATCATTCTCTCCTGCTCTGCCGGTGATCGGCACAAGCAGGGGAGAATCATGATGTGAGCCGTGTTCAGCACCAGGCGCCAGGAAACAGTGCTTACTGTAACGCTTACTTAACCTTAACCTACTGTTTAGGCACATCAGGGGCTCTCCAAACGCGACATGGCGTCCGATCTCAATTCCAGTCAATTTTGCGCTGAAACAGTCAAACGCCACTCCTTCCCTTCTGAGCTCTGCCATGTGCCCAAACAGTGGTCCCCCCCACATATGGGGTATCAGCGTACTCAGGACAAATTGCACAATAACTTTGGGGGTCCAATTTTTCCTGTTACCCTTCCTAAAATAAAATAATTTGGATCTGAAGTAATTTTTTGGTGGAAAAAAATTAAATGTTCATTTTTTTAAACATTCCAAAAATTCCTGTGAAACACCTGAAGGGTTAATAAACTTCTTGAATGTGGTTTTGAGCACCTTGAGGGGTGCAGTTTTTAGAATGGTGTCACTTTTGGGTATTTTCTATCATATAGACCCCTCAAAGTGACTTCCTTTATGATGTGGTCCCTAAAAGAAAAAATGGTGTTGTAAAAATGAGAAATCGTTGTTTAACTTTTAACCCTAATAACTTCCTAATAAAAAAAAATTTTGGTTCCAAACTTGTGCTGATATAAAGTAGACATGTAGGAAATGTTACTTATTAAGTATTTTGTGTGACATATATCTATGATTTAAGGCCAAGAAAATTCAAATTTGAAAAACTGCGAAAGTTTCCAAATTTTTGTCAAATTTTCGTTTTTTTTCACAAATAAACGCAAGTCATATCATAGAAGTTTTACCACTAATGTGAAGTACAATATGTCACAAAAAAACAATGTCAGAATCACCGGGATCCATGGAAGCGTTACAGAGTTATTACCTCATAAAGGGACAGTGGTCAGAATTGTAAAAATTAGCCCGGTCATTAACGTGCAAACCACCCTTGGGGTAAAGGGGTTATTGGCAATTTGCCAACATTGTCAAAGAAGAAATGTAGTTAATTTGGTGAAAAACAAATCAGTCTTTTACGTGTGCTCCATGTGCGGTAATGCACATTAGAAATGAGTCTGTGGCAGTTTTCGAGTGACAACACATCTTATACTTGATGTCTGAAGTGAAATGTCTTGTTCAAGGTCAAAGCATCTGACAACTGAGGGATGACTCACCCAACTATAAAATCAGCTAACGGGTCCATAACAGTCATAACACCTAGTACTCAGAGCTCACGTCATGGCAGACATTTCCCACAATACTGTCAACCCGGAGCTCAAAATGTGATCCCTCGGCCTTAAAATCCACTGTCACCTACACCCATCTACAGATATCTGCGAGGTAGGAAAGAACTAACCTTATTCTTTCATTTACTGTGTGTTATAAGAATGTTTTGTCTTCCAGTCAACGCCGCAATATCGTTAGCCATCTTGTGACTATTCGGTCCATAGGAGTTTCCACAGCTCGTGTGCTGGCAGAAGCTGGCTGTTCTCCTGAGGAAATCAAGCAGGCGCATTATATAGCTGCTCGTTTCCTACAAGACCTTATTGTCACAGGACAGGAATTCTTTTTATAGAAACAAATAGCAGCTATATGTGACTGCTCAGCTGTCGGCAGCGGCAAATACTACTGTGCACAAGTGACAGTGCGAACATCATGACACTTAGGCTCATCTGATGGCCAATGCAATAACTAAGGCTCTGTTCACATATCTATAAAATAAATGTTCCAATACTGGACCCATTCATTGAAATGGGAAATGAAGTGTCGTGAAATGTATTCTGTTTGCCTCCTTTCCAGTTTTTGAGCTGGGTCAAAAGAGCATGGTCTGTACAATTTCTTTATCCGTCCAAAAAAAAAAAACGGATAACAACTGTAACAACGTGGTGTATGGGAAAAACATCATAAAGGATGGTTCAGAGTTTTCATCCTTGTTCGCTCCTTTTGTAATTCACGTGTATCCATTTTTAAAAAAAAATACTAGATTGATGAAAAACAGTTGATAACTGGACAGGTGAGCAGAGCTGAACAAAATTGCAGAGTACTTTAATTGGCCAAAATATGTTATCACCACAAAAAATCACTCCAAAGTGATGGTTACTAGTTATTTCCATCCTGTCTAACCTGTTGTCCAATGGCCTGTTGTCAAGTACAAGCCCCTGAGATGGATTACAGGAAATGGGGGCGGATTTTTCTACATTTACTTTTGCTCTCCTATCTGTAACACTGCATGCAGGCACAACAGAAAAGCAAACATTTATTTTGGAGCCATAGGACAATGGAAATTGAAATGTAAGCTGAAATGTGAAAAGGACGTTCTGACTCCTATAGTGCTGTCAGAATGCTGAAAAAGTAAATATACCCGCCGAAAAGGAACACATGGCAAGTTATAGACCATAGGTACAATGGGGAAAAAAGTATTTGGTCAGCCACCAATTGTGCAAGTTCTCCCACTTAAAAAGATGAGAGGCATATAATTGACATCATAGGTAGACCACAACTATAAGAGTCAAAATGAGAAAACAAATCCAGAAAATCACCTTGTCTGATTTGGCAAGATTTATTTAGCAAATTATGGTGGAAAATAAGTATTTGGTCACTAACAAAAGTTCATCTCAATATTTTGTTATATATCCTTTGTTGGCAATGACAGAGGTCAAACGTTTTCTGTAAGTCTTCACAAGGTTGGCACACACTGTTGATGGTATGTTGGCCCATTGCTCCATGCAGACCTCCTCTAGAGCAGTGATGTATTGGGCCTGTCGCTGGGCAACACAGACTTTCAACTCCCTCCAAAGGTTTTCTATGGGGTTGAGATCTGGAGACTGGCTAGGCCACTCCAGGACCTTCATATGCTTCTTATGCAGCCACTCCTTCATTGCCCTTGCAGTGTGCTTGGGATCATTATCATGCTGAAAGACCGATCCACGTTTTATCTTCAATGCCCTTGCTGATGGAAGGAGGTTAGCACTCAAAATCTCACAATACTTGGCCCCATTCATTCTTTCCTGTACACGGATCAGTCAACCTGGTCCCTTTGCAGAGAAACAGCCCCAAAGCATGATGTTGAAACCCCCATGCTTCATAGTAGGTATGGTGTTCTTTGGATGCAACTCGGCATTCTGTCCCCTCCAAACACGACGATTTTTATTTCTACCAAGCAGTTCTATTTTGGTTTCATCAGACCATATGACATTCCCCTAATACTCTTCTGGATAATCCAAATGCTCTCTAGCAAACTTCAGACAGGCCCGGACATGTACTGGCTTAAGCAGGGGGACACATCTGGCACTGCAGGATCTGAGTCCCTGGTGGCATAGTGTGTTACTGATGGTAGCCTTTGTTACGGTGGTCCCAGCTCTATGCAGGTCATTCACTAGGTCCCCCTGTGTGGTTCTGGGATTTTTGCTCACTGTACTTGTGATCATTTTGACCCAATGGAGTGAGATCTTGTGTGGATCCTCAGATCGAAGGAGATTATCAGTGGTCTTGTATGTCTTCCATTTTCTTATTATTTCTTCCACAGTTGATGTCATCACACCAAGCTGCTTGCCTATTGCAGATTCAGTCTTCCCACCTGGTGCAGGGCTACAATTTTGTTTCTGGTGCCCTTCAACAGCTCTTTGGTCTTCACCATAGTGGAGTTTGGAGTGTGACTGTTTGAGGTTGTGGACAGGTGTCTTTTATACTGATAACAAGTTGAAACAGGTGCTATTACTACAGGTAATGATTGGAGGACAGAGGAGTCTCTTAAAGAAAAAGTTACAGGTCTGAGAGAGACAGATATCTTGCATGTTTGTAGATGATCAAATCCTTTTTTTCTACCATAATTTGCAAAATAAATCTTGTCAAATCAGACAAGTTGATTTTCTGGATTTTCTTTCTCATTTTGACTCTCATAGTTGTGGTCTACCTATGATGTCAATTACAGGCCTCTCTCATCTTTTTAAGTGGGAGAACTTGCACAATTGGTGGCTGACTAAATACTTTTTTTTCCCCACTGTAAACTAGTCCATGGGTCAGTACCATACAGGCTTTAAATGCTGGTGAGTAGGGTTGAGAAAAACGGGTCGGCCATTTTCAGAAGTCGCCGACTTTTGGCAAAGTCGGGTTTCATGAAACCCGACCCGACCCCTGTGTGGGGTCGGCCATGAAGTCGGCGATCTTCTGAATCTGGTATCGGAATTCTGATACCGAGTTCCGATATGTTTGCAATATCGGAAATCGGTATCGGAATTCATATTTAAGTGTAAAATAAAGAATTAAAATAAAAAATATCGCTATACTTACCCTCTGACGCGCCCTGGTACTAACCGGGAACCTTCCTTCCTTCGAATCAGCGCTTGCAGGACCTTGCGGTGACGTCGCGGTGACGTCGCGGCTTGTGATTGGTCGCGCGACCGCCCATGTGACCGCTCGCGCGACCAATCACAAGCCACGACGTCACCGCAAGGTCCTGCAAGCGCTGATTCTTAGGAAGGAAGGCTGCCGGAAAGAAGCAGGGCGTGTCCGAGGGTGAGTATATACCTAATAGGAATATACTCTCCCTCGGACGCGCCCTGCTTCTTTCCGGCAGCCTTCCTTCCTAAGACTCAGCGCTTGCAGGACCTTGCGGTGACGTCGCGGCTTGTGATTGGTCGCGCGAGCGGTCACATGGGCGGTCGCGCAACCAATCACAAGCCGCGACGTCACCGCGACGTCACCGCAAGGTCCTGCAAGCGCTGATTCGAAGGAAGGAAGGTTCCCGGTTAGTACCAGGGCGCGTCAGAGGGTAAGTATTGTGATATTTTTTATTTTAATTCTTTATTTTACACTTAAATATGGATCGCAGGGCCTGAAGGAGAGTTTCCTCTCCTTCAGACCCTGGGAACCATTGGAAACCCAATGCACTGCATTGGGTTTCGAGTTTCGGCCGACCCCGACCCCGACTTTTTTATAGGATCGGCCGATTTCACTCGACCCGACTTTTGAAAAAGTCGGGTTTCGTGAAACCCGACCCGATCCTATAAAAGTAAAAGTCGCTCAACCCTACTGGTGAGGTATGTATACATCTGTTTCCTGACTTTGATGTTGGAGGCATTAAGGATCACCTATGTAGGATTTCAAAGCCTCTGACACCTCTACTAATCACTGCACAAGTTTGTATTAACATGCTAAGCTCTAGGCCTAAATAAGCTCTATTGGAGCTGAAGTAGGTAGTTTTAGACCATATTTGGCCCCTGAAAAATTGCAGAAAGCTATCAGATGGACAATAATTAAATTATCACTGTTGCACCTTTCCCCACTAGACCAAAATAGAAATATATGAAGCCGGCAGGCATGGTGTGTTGTTTTATTTCTTCTGCAGTTTATTTTAATACTTATATGCAAAGCAGATTCATCATGCCCATCGTGGTGACATCTGACAGTATATTTTTGTTTAAGTGGTTAATACTTGTTTGTTTAAGTGGTTAATACTAAGTGGTTAATACTTACAAACAAGTATTACCCTACCAATGTGATAGTGGATAACTTTCTGATCTGTGTGGGTTTCACTGAACGAACGATTCCATCACCCAAAACTGTGGGATCTATATTGATAGGATACTGAGACCGTTCGCAATGTCACTGCCATCCTATATACGGTATATGTCAGACCTACTGTTAAATATAGAAGACTTGTGTGTAGATGATAATGTGCTACTGGCCTCGGTCGATGTGGAAGCCTTGTACAGAAGCATTCCACACAAGATGGGGATTCGGGCCACAGAATTCTACTTAAGATTTAGAGAAATACATCTTATCCCACATAGTAAATTTATCTGTGGACTACTGAATTTTTTTTTTTTTTTCAAATAAATTTTTTATTAAGAATAACAAGATAAATGACATGTTACATTCTCATTTTCAATACAAAGCTTTTTCCCCCCTTCAAACATTCCCCTTCAATCCCACCACCCCCCAACCCCACCCAACAAAGCAGCTCACCTTGCTTAGCACTTCCATCATTAGACCAATATACTATCTAATCCCTCAGCCAATAATATAAGCCACATTTAACATTACCATTAATTAGGAACCTTAATTACCTCTCCCTCTATAATACCGCTATCCCATAGCAATCCACGGAGACCACATTTTATTGAACATTTTGATTTTCCCTCTTTTTTTATAAAACCCCTTTTCCAGTGTCAGGCCCTGCTTGACTACTGAAATTTATATTGACACACAACTACTTTGTTTTTGATGGCAGGTTCTACCATCAGCTCAGGGGCACGGCCATGAGAAGCCCTTGTGCTCCCATCTACTCTAACCTGCTCCTAGGCTGGTGGTAGGACGTGAAGGTATTCGGAGATGAGGGGTCTTCTTGGTGGTGCCTCCAGATTCTATTCTGGGGCGCTACATAGACAACATTATCGTATTATATGATCTGGTGACTCAACTTCTTTTGTCAGTTTTGTCCACAAACTTAATGACAACTGCATAGCTCTAAAATTTATATTTTAATTCAATCCTAGGTCAATAGACATCAACATCACTAAGGATAATGACAGACGTCTACAGACTAAAATCTACCGAAAACCTACCTCAACAAACAACTTGCTGAGATGGACAGCCATCATTCCATTAGCCTTAAGAGAGGTATCTCCAAGGGGAAATAGTTGAGGGTTCCGAGAAACTGCTCCTCACCACAAAATTTTCATAGTAAAACTAGGCAATTGAATGAAATATTCCTCTAGAGAGGATATCCTAAAAACATACTCACTGAGGCCTTTTGTAATGCAACCTCCTGGACTAGGATGAGCTTATTGAAGCCAAGGGAGAGAGATTTTGGGGATCTTCTTCTTGGGGTGATAGGGAATTTCGATGATTGCTCCATAGAGGTTAGATAAATACTGAATTGACACTGCGGCATACTAATGGCAGACAGTGACACTGCCGATTTCATTGCTACCACTTCAACCATCACTTTTAGAAGGGGTAGATCCATTAGGATCAGCTTGTATACAGCACATATACTCCCCCAAAGAAGGCTGGCACATGATTGGACCAAAGAAAAAACAGCACCTTTAAATGTGGGAATCGTAATTTTTGTAAATTTGTGATGGTTAGTGATGATTTTACCAGTACCCATATGGGAATCATTTATAAAAACAAACATTTTGCCAACTGCAAAACAAAAAGTGATGTACCTATTCCAGTGCTCCTGCCCTTATAATTACACTGGCAAAACCAAGAGGGAGCTCAGGAATAGAAAGTGGGACCATTTGGGCGGCTTCAGAAGTGCAAAAGATACACCTATCGCCAGACATAATAAGGAGAAACATTTGGGGGATCTCAGATCTTTCACATTCTCGGTAATTGAAGTCATAGCCCCTTCCAATAGAAGAGGTAACTGGGATTGGAAAATCCTTCAGGAGGGACTTAGGTGGAACTAGAGGATGGTTTCTGCTGAACCTAATGGTCTAAATTAACAGCTACATTGTCACAATCCATTTTTGGATTTGTGGCAGCTCTAGTTCCACTATGTTTTAAATGTAGCTTTTTTCCTTTCAGGCCAGTGGGGGTTAATGTTAGTTTCCCCTGCTGGCTGCCTGCTGCAACTGCAGAGTTGCTAGGTCAGCTGATGTGGGTGGTGTCAACTCCCACCATCCTATAAATGGTCACATGATGCACCAGTTGACTTTTGGTGATAGAGTTATTCTATGGAGACCAGCCATGCAGTTGCAGCTCTCTGGTGTTAGCTACTTCTGGGGTTTGGAGTCCTGTTTCTGTGTCATCTGTGGTGTGGAGCTTGGCAGCAGATTTTGGAAGCTAAGTGAGGTCTTTATACCTTGCATGTCTCCTGCTTGTCACCACCCCCTGTGTTGTACCATCTGAGGTGAGGTTGGCAACCTTGTCGACCAGTGCACTGGCCAGGGCAGTTTGAGATGACAGTGAGGGACGAGGTTCGTGATGGCGGCAGGGGAAAGGACCAGCTTAGGGCGTTAGGGGAGTTCAGGGACAGGCTCAGGTTTGACCTCAGGAGGTGTCCCGTCCATCATTCCCTATCGGTAGGGCCTTCCTCTCCCCATTTCCATCCATTTGTGTGTGTCGTGCCATCCGCTTACCGATGTTGTGTTGTGAATTATCTACTCCTATTTAGGAGTCATACTCATTTGTCAATAATATAAAATAATCCACTGATATCATATCCCTTTAATTTAATTTCATTATCTGTTGTCCTGCTAAAACATACATATAGCTTTATGGAAAAGGATGATACCCCCATTTGGGCAGAAGTTCATTCTCAATATATGGGCCACCTCCTTGGGATTGATGTAATGGGTTTTCACCTAAGGTATGGACCGCGATTCCATTGATGTCCCCATCGCATGATTAAAATGTGAGGAGTATTTAATGAAAGTAAAAGTGCCTCCAATTGCATGGAAAGCAGGGTGACACATAAGGAGGTTTGTGGGGAACATGCATAGAACAAATGGTGGTACACATGGAAGTTTGGCTTCCGGACATGCGCAATGACTGGATTAATCTCAGGCTGCGTGGGGCCTACTTCCCGTCCTTTGGTATTCATTTGTTATCTCTAACTTTGATCTGATTGATGGTCTGATGTACAATATCACTCCTTCACTATTGAGATATTGTATGGCATACTGATTATCTGTTATCCGATGAGTGCATATATAATGGCACTATCAATTTATGTTTTATAATTCTAATCCCTCTCCTTGATAGAGCATAATGGGGTCAGGCGCCGATGAGTTGGGGTACTATCTGTGCAGGGTTAGGGTGCCAAACTCCGCTGAAAGGTAGGGGAAAGAGTGAGAGTGTGAACAGGGATTAAACTATGTCCCCACAGGTTTTAAAGGGAACCGGCCAGCAGGATTGTGTACAGTATCTCTGGGTTTATGAAATCCTTTGTTCCCATCCACCTTTCGTGTCTCCCCTTTTTCCTCATAGATTGTACGCTTGCGAGCAGGGCCCTCATTCCTCTTGGTATCTGTTTTGATCTATGTGATTATTGTTATGCTGTAATGTCGATTGTCTGGTCAAGTCCCCTCTAAAATGTAAAGTGCTGCGGAATATGTTGGCGCTATAGAAATAAAATTATTATTATTATCTTGTTGTTGTTGTTTAATCTTTATTTTCAGTTCTGAGCTAATGATATGCTCGTGCTCCGGGGCGGACTGTGGGGGTCTTCATGGGGTGCTCTGATTAGGTATTCATGTGTATGGCTTCTAACAGGTCACTGATCCCTCACTGACCTGCCCCCTGGTTTACACATACTAAAAGAAAAAAAAACCTGTTGCAGGCAGGTGACTGCCGTGGCACCTGCGCTGCTGCATAATTGCATGTGTAATATATATATAATTATTATGGTTGAGGTTATCCTGATATTTAGAAAAAAAAAATCCATTTGAAAATGGCGTCCACCGAGCCAGTAGTGGTGTACTGTATATAGAGGTTATCCAATAGCTGCTACTGCGGTGATTAGGTTTCACTGAAGGAACCCCAGGAATACCAAGATCGGGGCTTTAGAACCCGAAGAACGTGAAGTGACTGCTGGGGTTTGGACGCTGCCAAAGATCTTAGAGATGCAGCATCTCTATAGGCCAGGACTTACAGCCATGTCAATGCTGGAGGTGGGCATCATAAGGTTGTGATGGTGACATGACTTTATGACGTACAGTGAGCTCAGGCCTGGACATGGACGGGAGCCTGACCTATAGTGAAGAGGCTTGAGATGAAGAATGATACAGCAGAAAAAATAGGCCCCGACAGCGGCCGGAGAAGTCAGCATTGAGTCAAGTATATTAGGGTTTTTTGGAACATCCAATATTCATAACTAGAGGTCATACGTAAGTCGGATGTTGGTAAGTTGGAGACTCCCTGTACACAATTTTTTTTTATTTTAAAAGTCTTCTATTTCAGTAAATACCACTTATAATACACATTTGTGTATCTGTAGCAAGAGATAGGAAATATTACGTAGAGAAAAATAAAAAAAGGAAATATGTATTGCTACATAAATTAAATTTATAAAGTACAACTTATATGCATCCCAAAATATTTAAAATAAAATAGTGATAAATCACACCCCAAAAAAATCAATCTAGATAAAAAGTTATTTCATATGGAATGCTAAGGACAGGAGTAAAAAACAAAATTTGGGGCTGCACCCTGAGGGGATGAGGGTATATTAAATATCTCTGTGGTATAAAGTGTATCCACCTTATGATAAAAAAGAGAATATTAACCTGTATACCATTTTGTGTGACCGATGAAACACAATTCAGAACTTGCACAATATGAGCGTATGCTCCTTCCCTTACTAGCCGAACATCGTTTACAGAGGTACATGAGCAGAGCAGACAGGATTCTCAATTCCTCATTCTAAATTAAACAAAGTCGAAGGGATGAATTGTTGCTGTGAATATCTACTAGTGAAATCATCCCACTCCTCATTAGATGACTATCATTGTACTTCTTGGAATTCCCCACGAAGACCTGATCAGACAAATGTAAGTCATTAAGATGTGTAACAAAGGGGGGGACCTTGTTACCTATTAATCCAAATTGATATCTAAAACGCACATTACCAATAGGTCTGCAAATTGTCTTATTTATAAGAAATGTTATTCATTTATTATAAAGTGAAGAATTCAAATTCTCTGTGTTAAGGGAAATAACATCAGCTGTTTGTAATTCATATTAAGCCTAATATAAAAATGTGTCCATTTCACTGTATCTTTGAAATATCAATATCGATGTATCCTTCCACTAAATATCTTTCCCACATTTTATTATACAATTTGATAAAATATATAAAAAACTGATTTTCTTGTGTCTTTTTAAGATTTCATTTGAATGAATAATATGTACAATATATACTTGAAGCAATAAAGTATTTCTTAAAAAATGTATCCTTTTTGTTTCTTCAACTCCATTTTGTGCTGTTCCTCTTTTATTCCTTCTGAAAATATTTTAATAAATCAACAGTTTGGTTTTCCTGTCATGGCCCCAATAAATAATTGTTTGGCCGACAGCTATCCTCCCGGTCTCTCCATATACAGTAAAGTACGGCTAGGCTATCTTCTCTATGATAGAGCCGCTGCCACACTTCTCTGGCAGCAGTTCTTCTCAGCACCCAACAAGAGAGGTGTTGAAATTCAACAGACCGGATTCTCCTATTTCCCGGTCATCATCTGGTGGGGAGATGGGGGTCTTGGTAGTCGTCCATACATATTAGGTGGTCTGTCGTTCCTGCCGAATTGTTTAGCTGACTTTTTTCTCATGTGTCTGAAGGCCTCTTCTCCTGTCAATGGGACTTATCTCTGCACTTTGTGACACCGATCAGTTGCAGACTCTAAAGGAACTTTCCCCTTTGATACATTAAATTATAATGCCCAGTTGACAATTTATTTGCAGGAGGAATAACAGAAATGTGGCATGATGTAGAGTTCTAGGAAAAGATACCGCAGTGGTATTTTATGGAAAATGCAAGTGGTTACTAAAGAAGACATGTGAGGAAGCTGATTTTGCAGTGTTAGTATCCTGGCTCGCGAGTTTATTAGGCCACATTCACATGTCTTTTTTACATATGTGTCTCATATCCGTTTTTTACAGATAAGACTCACAATTATAGTCTACAGTTGTTTTTTGTCTACGTGACCTTTTTTTTGCTCACCATTGTTCCTAAAAAAACGGATTTGTAGATGTTATAAAATTGCCTAATCAAGTGAATTGGTCTAGAAGAAAAATGACAACACACCAAGTTGCGTTTGTGTGATTTCAGTTTTTAATTTCTTTTTGCTTACGAGAAAAAGAGAAAAATGTATGAATCTCTGATGGTACACTGATGAAAAATTGGAAAAATTTTTTTTGCATATGAGAATAAAAACTAAATTTATCATTAGAGGAATGATTGAAATTTTACCATAAATGTGGTCAAATTGACTGCAATGTATGTTTTTTTCTATTGATCTCATGATTGACTTACTAAAATGGAAAATTGCAGTGGCTATGGGGCCCCTGAGCCAATGGGGCCCGCCCTATGCCAGTGGAGCAGCAGTGGGTGACAGGAAGCCACGCCTGTCCCCGCTGCTAAAGAGAAATGAATATTCACGCTTCTCCAAGCTCCCATGGGCGTGGAGAGGAATGAATACCATTTCACTTTAATAGCGGGCAGTGTCAGCCCCAGGCTGCAGCTAACACTGCCCGCATGTAAAGCCCCACCACCACCTCACCACACACACAAAGCACCGCACCACATACACACACACCACCGCACCACTCTCTCACACTCACACACAAAGCACCGAGAGGTGAGTGGTTCTGTGTGTCTGTCTGCGTGTGTGTGTGTATGTGGTGCAGTGCTTCATGTGTGAGTGTGAGAGAGTGGTGCGGTGGTGTGTGTGTGTGTGAGAGAGAGAGTGGTGCAGTGCTGTGTGTGTGTATTGGAGATGTGTGTGTTGGAGATTGGCAATGATGCAGTGGTGGTAAAGGACGATGGGGGTGGTGTGGAAGGAGGCAATGATGGAGGTGGTGAAATGGGCAATGATGGGGCGGTGGGGAGAAGGCAATGATGGTTGTGGTGGAAAGGACAATGATGGTGGTGGGGGAGTCAATGATGGAGGTGTTCAAATGGCCAATGATGGGGGTGTTGAAATTTCAATGATGTGGTGGTGGGGGAGAACGTAATGATGGTTGTGGTATAAAGGACAATGATGGTAGTGGTGGAAAACACAATGGTGGTGGTGGAAAGGGCAATGATAGGGGTGGGGGGGGAGAAGTCACTGATGGGTGGAGGGGGAGAACAATGATGGAGGTTGAGAGGGGCTGCATTATACCGTATGGGGGGCTGCATTATAATTTGAGGGGGCTACATTATATTCTATGGGGGAACTGCATTATTCTCTCAGAGGACTACATTATATTCTGGGGGGCTACATCATACTATATGAGAGGGCAGCATTATGCCCTATGAGGGGCTACAGTATACTCTATGGTGGGCTGTATTATACTATAGGAGGGGGGCTGCATTATACCCTATGAGGGTGCTACATTATATTCTATGGAGGGGACTGCATTATACCTTATGAGGGGGTTGCATTATATTTTGTGGGATACTGCATTATATTCTATGAGGTGGGCTGCATTATATCCTATGAGAGGGGGCTGCATTATATTCTTTGAGGGGGGCTACATTATTTTATGAGGGGGGATGCATTATATCCTATGAGAGGGGGCTGCATTATATTCTTTGAGGGGGCTACATTATTTTATGTGGGGGGCTGCATTATATTCTAAGAGGGAGGGTACATTATATTCTATGAGGGAGACTACATTATATTCTATGAGGCGGGCTACATTATATTCTATGAGGGAGGCTACCCCTGCCACATAATTAAGACGTGTACTACCTTATGTTATACCCGGATATTAGCGTGTTTTACCACACAATTTATGGTCTTGTATTTATTTCTATGTAGCTACATAGTGGACCCCAAGAATGATTTTCTCTGGTGGGCCCAAGGTGCTCCAGTCTGACGCTGCTCCTTTGCAATGCAGACACAAAAGTGGCAAGCTACTTTCTGTATTTTATTATCACTGTGCCACTTCATCATGCCACATTGTATTCGAGCTGTGCGCAGACAGAAGTGGTGCCGGTGGACGTCGTGCAATCCTCTGGCTATGCAGGATGTGATGACACTATGTTGTCAGTAGTGACATTGTATTCTGAATGTTCCCATACACATTGCATGGCTTTTGGACAATCGTTCTGTCTTCGGTCAACTGCTGCCATCAACATATCACAGTGATTTTGACGCATGTTAATGGTAAATTTAGGTTGACATGTTTTGTACTTTTTTAAAACGATGTCAGATATGTCAGATATTTGACTTAAATTTTAAAAAAATAGTAATTTTCAAACTTTTTTGAGTCATACCACACAAAAAAATTAATAATAACGTTTTCCACATGTCTACGTTACATTGGCACCATTGGTCAAATGTCCTTTTATTGTGTTAGGATGATAGAAGGTTTAAACTTTTAGTAGTCATTTTTCTCCACGTAATTTACAAAATTTTGTTTTTTAGCGACCTATTCAGTTTTGAAGTGACTTTAGGGGTCCTATACACTGAAAAATCTCCAAAAGTGTTACTATTTTAAAAACAGCACCCCTGACCATGTTCAAAATTGCTGTTAGGTAGTTTATTAACCCCTCAGGTGCTTTTCAGGAATGAACCAAAAGTGCAATGACAAAATGAAAAATTGTATTTTTACCACTGAAATGTTGCTACACGTCACTATAGCTAAGGCGATTACTTGGCTTTGGATTGCCATGGATACCATCAGGACCACACAATCACAATGTAAGGGTGCTTATGGTGCTAAAGATTGAGCTCCCACATGCTGTTAACCATCTAGATGCCGTTGTCCGTTTTGACAGTAGTATTTAAAAAGTTAAATGGCCCTAGTCGACGCTAACACTAATTATGGCTGCAGCAAGGTGTCAGCTATAGTGTACAGCTGCTGCATCTTCACCTGCCGGGGGATGCTATTCTCTTTTATCTTAGGCTTGCAGGTATTTTAGGACCCTATAGCACTAAATGTTTCACCGGACTGACTAGAGTTGACAGCCTGACCCTGGTACAGTTGGTTCTAGACTGCAGTTAATAGCCTTATATCCTATATTCCCTATAAAAAGCAATTGCTTTGGCTCTCAGTGGCCCGTGGATACGTTTATCCACATACGACTAGATTGTATTGCCCATGGAGCTGTAATAAGGGAGGAAGCGACATGATATCACATCCCAGAAACTAGTACACTATTGGTCCGCTTTGATAAATTGAAATATGTATATATAGACTTGGCCAAAAGTGATGGCACCCTTGTATTTTTTCTAGAACATAAAGTATTTCTCGCAGAAAATTGTAGCTATTACACTTATTTTTTATACACATGTTTATTTCCCTTGTGTGTATTGGGACAATGCAAAAAAGCAGAGAAAAAAAGGCAAACTGTATATCATTTCACACAAAAATCCCAAAAATGGGCCATACAAAATTGTTGGCACCTTCAACTTAATATTTGGCTGCATACCCCTTGGAATGAATAACTGCAATCAATAACTTTCTATAACCATCAACAAGTGGACCACTCTTCTTTTGCAAACTGCTCCAGGTATCTCATATTTGAAAGGCGCCTTCTCCTAACAACAATTTTAAGATCTCTCCACAGGTGTTCAATGAGATTTAGATTGGGACTCATTGCTGGGCACTTCAGAGATCTCATCACTGTTATGGACTGACCTGGATTGGAGTAGTGGTATGGCAACCACTAGGGGCTGCACCGGCAGGCAGCATAGTCAGGAAAAGCCAAGGGGTCAGTACACAGGAGAAACAATGTAGTTAAAGGATCAGCAGGTAGCATAGCCAGCAAGAGCCAGGGGTCGGCACACAGAAGAAGCAATGTAGTTAAAGGATCAGCAGGTTAGCATAGTCAGGAATAGCTAGGGGTGGGTACACGGAAGCAGCAAAATAGTCTTAGAATGAAGGAGCAGGTGAACGGAAGCTTGACTAAAGGCTAGTAGCTCAATAATCTCGCAAGGAAGGAAATGCAATACCAGGTTTAAGTAGGGTGTTCGATTAGGGAAGAGACAATCAGGAACTCAGGGTTGAGACAATCAGGATCTCTGGGTGGAGGCAATCAGAAAAAACACAGGTACTAGTATCTGGGTTAGCAAGGAACTGTCTAGCAAGCTGAATAGCTCAGAGGGAAGAGCTACTTCCTTGTGCACAAGAGCTGCTGAGTTCAAGTCCTGACAGCACCCCTCTCCTTCCAGGATTGCTTTTGGACATCTCAGGTGCTAGCTTCTCTGGATGCCTCCAATGAAAAGCTCTTGTAAGCCTGGGTGCATGAATGTTGCCCTCCAGCTCCCATGAATTATCTTCTGGTCCGTATACCCTCCTTTGCACCAAATATTGTATTCTCCATCTTAATCTTCTAGAGTCCAGAATTTTATGCACAATATACTTTTCTTCATCATGGACATTTTCTGGTGGAGGAGGTGGCTGAGTTTTTCCTGGAAACGGTTCTCACTGAATGGTTTGAGCAAGGATACATGGAACATAGGGTGAATTTTCAGGCTGTTAGGAAGTTTTAAACGGAAAGCAACACAATGCAAAGACTGAGTCAACTTCTCCCCTTTTTATCTGATTTCAGGTGTGATTTTTTAATTTGCTCACACCTGTTACTTGACACAGGCGAGTTTGAACAAGCATCACATGCTTGAAACAAAGTTTTTTTTACCCGCAATTTTGGAAAGGTGCAACAATTTTTTCCGGCCCATTTTTGGCATTTTGTGTGAAATGATGTCCAATTTGATTTTGTACTGTTGTAATTCCCAGAAAGGAAATAAACATGTGAATAACAAAACATGTGTAATTGTAATAATTTTCTGCGAGAAATAATTCATTTTCTGGAACAATTTCAACGGTGTCAACACTTTTGGCCATGACTGTATGTTTACACATTTTACTTCTGCAGAGGATGCAAAGGGATTTTACCCATTATAGCTCTTGGGTGCAGGTAGTAGTGCCTTAGCAAATAACAAAAAACAACAAACAGATCATGTTGTAGCCCCAGTGGGGCCCGTAGGCTTCGGTCTATTCAGCCTTACGACTTAGATCAGGGATCCCCAACTCCAGGCCTCGAGGGCCGCCAACAGTGCAGGTTTTCAGGATTTCTTTAGTATTGCATCAGTGGTAATGTGATCATCTGCACAGGTGATGATTCCAACCCCTATGCAATACTAAGGAAATCCTGAAAACCTGCACTGTTGGCGGCCCTCGAGACCTGGAGTTGGGGACCACTGACTTAGATAGATGCGATATTCCATGTTGTACATTCTTCATAACTACTGGTGCATTGGTACAAGATTAAGTGATTTGATGATGTATGACTTCCAAACCACATTAGCAACTGTAAATCAGGTAGGTTATAGACTGATCTTACACAGGAGCGCTATTATGTCGGTGTCCATTCCCGGGAAAACCAGTGTGACATCACAATTATGTTTCATGTAGTAAAGTGTTGGAGCATAACAGTGAATAGCTATGACATCATGAGTGACATCAACCAGATAACTGCTGTGACATCAATTAGGTAACTGCTGTGACACCAGAAGTGCGGTTATATTAAACTAGATGGCAGCCCGATTCTAAAGAATCGGGAGTCTAGAATCCATATATACTTTATTTATTCAAATGTAAGAATAATACAATTAATAAATAATAGTAAGAAAGAACAAAAATAATAGGCAGTATATGGAGAAAACACCAAACAAAAGTTCAAAATTGGTGTGAAAATGTCACTGAACCACTTCACAACTAAATATATATAGTTTTGGTAAATGGTATTATCATTTTTTTGACGAAATTCGGCAGGAGCTTGAAGAGCAACGTCACTGGGCCCGCCTCCACGCAGTAGAAACTTGCTGTGAGGTAAAAATTCAAAAATCACACCAAAATGGCGGGCGGAGTGTGTCACAGTACGGCACGTTTCTGATTGGTCGCTCGCAGCAGGCGGCAACCAATCAGACACTGGACACTGTTGACGTCACTTATCTCCGGACATTAGCTCCGGACATTAGCTCCGGACATTAGCTCCGGACATTAGCTCCGGACATTAGCTCCGGACATTAGCTCCGGACAAAGCTACGGAAGTTGGCACAAATTGCAGGAAGTAGTATTCTAGGCAATTATATATTAGATACGCTTTTGTGACATCACAAGTGGGTTTCAGTCAAGTAAGTTGCTGTGACATCACAAGCGTGTCAGGCCGGCAGCTGTGACTAGTGTTATTTAGGTAAACTCAAAGGCAGATATACTATATGTACCATTAAGTTAGGATTTCAAAATCAAGTGATTCATATACAGTGGGGGAAATAAGTATTTGATCCCTTGCTAAGTTTCTAATGTTGACCATTGACAAAGACATGAACAGTCTATAATTTTAAGGATAGGTTAATTTTAACATTGAGAGATAGAATATTAAAAATAAAATCCAGAAAATCACATTGTATAAATTTATTTGCATTTTACAGTGAGAAATAAGTATATGATCCCTCTGACAAACATGACTTAATACTTGGTGGCAAAACCCTTGTTGGCAAGCACAGCAGTATAGCGTTCTCTGCTTTTGGTGTCTGACCCTGGTTCAGTGGTGTACATGTGTGTCAAATATTAGTTGCTACGATCATGTCTTAGTGCTTAGTATCAACGTATTCTGTGTACAGAGTTGCAAAATATGTGGCACAATAATAATAATAATAAACATTGATGTTTTTTACGTTAAGCAAATTATTTAGTGTCATATGTTCTATGCGCTTTAAATCACAATTTCTATATAAATTCATAAGATTTCAGCTGATGGCATTCAACTATTTTGTTGACGTGGATTAAAAAAAAAAAAATCATGCCATAATGACTCCTAATTGCTTGTACCAAGAATTCTTACATCCATGGCCAGCTTTATTGTAGCACCTGAGACTTTCGCCATTAGCTGAATGCAGTCTGCGGTGGTTCATATGCGAAGGGAGCGCTCACTGCTGCAGAGGAGAATGGGCAGGAGGATCAGAACCACGGGAGCTGTAAACTAAATGAAGCATCTGCCAGAATCTGCTTTCATCCAATGAGGCTGGGCACATATTTCTCGACTATAATCTGAGCCGCCTGAAAGTTCACCAGGTACATTTATCTGCAGAATGTTTCAGCTCCTCGGAATATAATGAGTCTAAGGTAAAACTGTGGAAGACGGAATATTTGACAATCACTGAAACTTTGCAGGGCTCTATGGGTTGAACTTATTGATAACTACATATTGAAAATGCAGGTAAAATGATAAGTACTAGGCTTTTACCGCAATCTAAAAAGGTGCCATAAAACAGCCCAATCATTAGGAAAATCCCCTAAACCTTGTTCAATGGTGGGAGTACATTGTTGTGACCCCTACAAATGACCGATGCACTCCAGTGCTTTTATTTTTAGGGAACCCATCAGTCAAAATGGTTAAAGAGTATATATTATTAGATAAATGTACTTCTTTCTCCCTTTGGATATTTCTCTTTTGGGTACAATCTGTAAAATAGGTCTTCGGTGAATACAGTCTTTCCATTAACTGAGATTGGTCCTTTTAAAATTCTATGGAGAGAAGAAGGGAGACGCTAATAGCGAACACAGACATTCTGCTGCAAGTTCTCCTGAAACAACAACTAAGGTTCTCCATAGAACTTTAGAGCAGAAAATCTCCTAAACCTTGTTCAATGGTGGGAGTACATTGTTGTGACCCCTACAAATGACCGATGCACTCCAGTGCTTTTATTTTTAGGGAACCCATCAGTCAAAATGGTTAAAGAGTATATATTATTAGATAAATGTACTTCTTTCTCCCTTTGGATATTTCTCTTTTGGGTACAATCTGTAAAATAGGTCTTCGGTGAATACAGTCTTTCCATTAACTGAGATTGGTCCTTTTAAAATTCTATGGAGAGAAGAAGGGAGACGCTAATAGCGAACACAGACATTTTGCTGCAAGTTCTCCTGAAACAACAACTAAGGTTCTCCATAGAACTTTAGAGCAGAAAATCCCCTAAACCTTGTTCAATGGTGGGAGTACACTGTTGTGACCCCCTACGAATGACCGATGCACTCCAGTGCTTTTATTGTTAGGGAACCCATCAGTCAAAATTGTTAAAGAGTATATATTATTAGATAAATTTACGTCTTTTCTCCCTTTGGATATTTCTCTTTTGGGTACAATCTGTAAAATAGGTCTTCGGTGAATACAGTCTTTCCATTAACTGAGATTGGTCCTTTTAAAATTCTATGGAGAGAAGAAGGGAGACGCTAATAGCGAACACAGACATTCTGCTGCAAGTTCTCCTGAAACAAGTTAAGGTTCTCCATAGAACTTTAGAGCAGAAAATCTCCTATCACAGTGACGGAAAAATCTGTATTTACTAAGGTCAGATTTGCCTATGAACTAACAATTTTGTGAATGAAAGTTCATTTGAAGAGAAGAACGATGCAGGTCTGCTTAATAAGATCTATTACATTCCAAAGTTTATCTTCATGTGCACTATTGATTTATGGAGAAAAAATATTAAAATGAAGGTTCCTCTTTAATTGTTCTAGCAATATGCCATTACTTGCTAGAATTTGGGAAGATTAGACGCACTAATATAATGTGCCCCTCCACCAGGACTTCTCTTGGGATGAGATGAGGGGCTTGGCAGACTAGGCAGCTGTCTAGAGTGCCACTGAAGGGGAATTTAACAATTTGTAGATTTTTACTTGTAAATTTCTCTCTTTAACTAATTGGGCGCTTTGTCAGTTTAGACCGAGATTTTATATATTTTATGCAACTTTATAGGAAAGGATCTAATGAAGGGATGAGTATATTGGTCCAGTAGCAAGGAATGTCCCTGTCATGTACCACTCTAAAACAACACTGTCGACTGAATGGCACACTGCTTATCAACCACGCAAATTATCTCTATAAAAATATAATATAAAATATAATATAATATACAAATATTTTTGTGAAGTTGGATTTAGCAAAAATGTGCACCCTGTCCACACGTAGGACCCCCAACAGAGAATAATGTCGATCCAGAGACTTAGACCTGGTTAGCTGTGACTTGAAGAATGGCATTACATTAGTGCCCAGTTAGGGTGGGCTGTAATCTCCAGAACCTGCCCTGTGCCCTTCATATTACAGCACTGTTCATAGGGCTCATTGCTTACCAGGAGAACTAAGCACCATTCATTTCTTTCTTGTGCCTCTCACGCTATAAGTTTCCATTTCTGATGATGTTCAATAGTTTCATAACTTCTATTTCATATAAGAACTCTCTCTATTCCTTCCCCTCTCGCTCTGACAGTATCTACCAATTTGTGACCTTCAAGTTCTGTATAACCTACCGTATATCTCATTAAAAGCTAAGAAACACCAGAAAATGAAACTATGTAAAACAATGTAACACATGGTAGAATTCTGTGAAATCCTGACATGAAAATAAACTAGAACTCGATTTTTAAAATGCTCATATCAATATCAAACAGGTAAAAGTTTAAAAAAGGATAGTAATGTTTCAGTAATCCTTATATACAATGACCATTGAGTCCAGCTGAAGGGCTAGAGTGATATAGTCTCCACTCACCCAGCCTAGCCGACAGTTGCAGCTTGTACTAAGCAGTGTGTGATCTCAGCAGCAGCAGGGAGGAGGGACACTGAGGAGACATCACTAAAGCTAGGTGTGCGGAGATTTTAACTATCAGAAAGGCTTATACAGTCATTCTGACATGGATTTTCAAAGTAAGTACCCCAGCCTCACCAGCTCTAAGAGATCAATTTATTTATGTATGCAGTTTATGTTGTGAAATCTAGTGACGGATCCACTTTAAGAGATTGGATAGATGAGAGCGAGAGAAAGAGAGGGGAAAATAGAGGAAAGGACCCTTGTGGGGAAGATATAACTGAAATCTATAAGCTAGGTAGGTAGATATTAGATAGGTAGACAGATACAGTATATAGATATTACAGAGATTAATCAAATGGATCAGATAAGAGTAGATCAGATAGATAAACACAAATCAATTAGATGAAAACTGTGAGACAGATAACTAAATAAGATAAAAACATAAAGATAGATCAGATAGATATGGAAGACATAGAAACTGGATAGAGGTGAGAGAACTAGATAATACGAAAATATGTAAATAAATAAAAATAAATTATATATGGAATAGATAGATATGAAATAGATAGAAATAGTTATGAATGAATAAATAATAGATATTGGATAGATGTGAGAGAGAACTAAACAATACAGGACATTTGTAGACAAAGTTAATAGATAAATAGATGATAAATAGATAGATAGATAAATATATAACAATATATAGATAGCTAGATAATAGATACATAATAGATAAATAGATAGATAACAATGGAATAGATAGCTATAGATAGTTATGGATGGCTAGGTAGATATTGGATAGATATTAAAGACATGACTGAATTATACATAAGATACATAGATATGAATAGATCAACTCTAATTACGCACACATATAGTATAAAAACAAGTATAATCAAGAAAAATCTAAAAAAAAAAAAATTGACATTGCCGTTCTAGAAAGCATACATATCGGAAAACAAATTGTCTGAATTCTCTGTTATACTTCTTAACCCTTTCTTAGGATTTCTTTTTTTTTTTCTAAATAGAGATGCTAGTGGGAGATTTAAAGCAGATTATGCTGTGTGCTGTGCCTGCAGTGTTAAACTTTGCATGCCTGACCATAAATGATTTTTATACCTTCGACCTATTTTACAGCGAAAGGCAATTTACAGACACAGCAAAAGGACGGGTGCAGTTGAATTGTGGCTGTGTGTAATGGAGAGGAGGAAAGTGCAATGGCGCTGGCATCTTTTTATTTTCAAATTACTGCAGCTCACATAGAAGAATCATATGCGGGCTGATCTTTATCATGAATATATAAAATTAGACTGCGGTGTTTATAGGGGAAAAAAAAGTCTGGGTGCCTGGTTATACAGAATATACCAGATATAGCTCACAATATGAGAGATATTCTCTTACATTTCCACCGTTATTGCATTGTGTATATGCATTATACCCACCATGCCATTTATATTTTAGTGTTTCATGAATTTCAAGAGGCACATGGATCTTAAAGGGATTGTCCATTTGGCACCTCTAGCAAAAAATGGAAAGCATCTTTGATCATCTTGTTGGAAATCATTGCATTAGGTGGATAACCCACTGATTTCTGTAATGATTAGCGATTTTCTGGCAATTGTCAAAAGGAGACACCCGTTCAAATAAAATAGATTGCAGGCATTTCTTACACAAAATAAACATTCACATTCTTGTAATAAATACAGAAAGAAAAGAGCAATTGATTCGTTTCTGGATCCCTTTGTTTTCAATGGCATCTTCGCTAATTACTAGAGATGAGTAAATGTGCTCGGATATCATTTTATCGGGGCATGCTTGTGTGGTATCCGAGTGTCTACGGCGTGCTCGAATAATATGCTCGAGTCCCCGCGACTGCATGTCTCGCGGCTGTTAGTCGCAACACATTGGGAGATTGCCTGTTTGTTAGACAGCGGCAACACATGGGGAGATCGCCTGTTTGTTAGACAGCGGCAACACATGGGGAGATCGCCTGTTTGTTAGACAGCGGCAACACATGGGGAGATTGCCTGTTTGTTAGACAGCGGCAACACATGGGGAGATTGCCTGTTTGTTAAGACAGTCGCAACACATGGGGAGATTGCCTGTTTGTTAAGACAGTCGCAGCACATGGGGAGATTGCCTGTTTGTTAGACAGCCGCAACACATGGGGAGATTGCCTGTTTGTTAAGACAGTCGCAGCACATGGGGAGATTGCCTGTTTGTTAGACAGCCACAACACATGGGGAGATCGCCTGTTTGTTAGACAGCGGCAACACATGGGGAGATTGCCTGTTTGTTAGACAGCCGCAACACATGGGGAGATTGCCTGTTTGTTAAGACAGTCGCAGCACATGGGGAGATTGCCTGTTTGTTAGACAGCCGCAACACATGGGGAGATTGCCTGTTTGTTAAGACAGTCGCAGCACATGGGGAGATTGCCTGTTTGTTAGACAGCCACAACACATGGGGAGATTGCCTGTTTGTTAGACAGCGGCAACACATGGGGAGATTGCCTGTTTGTTAAGACAACCACAACACATGGGGAGATCGCCTGTTTGTTAGACAGCGGCAACACATGGGGAGATTGCCGGTTTGTTAGACAGCGGCAACACATGGGGAGATTGCCTGTTTGTTAAGACAGCCGCAACACATGGGGAGATTGCCTGTTTGTTAAGACAGCCGCAACACATGGGGAGATTGCCTGTTTGTTAAGACAGCCGCAACACATGGGGAGATTGCCTGTTTGTTAAGACAGCCGCAACACATGGGGAGATTGCCTGTTTGTTAGACAGTCGCAACACATGGGGAGATTGCCTGTTTGTTAGACAGTCGCAACACATGGGGAGATTGCCTGTTTGTTAAGACAGCCGCAACACATGGGGAGATTGCCTGTTTGTTAAGACAGCCGCAACACATGGGGAGATTGTCTGTTTGTTAGACAGTCGCAACACATGGGGAGATTGCCTGTTTGTTAAGACAGCCGCAACACATGGGGAGATTGCCTGTTTGTTAAGACAGCCGCAACACATGGGGAGATTGCCTATTTGTTAAGACAGTCGCAACACATGGGGAGATTGCCTGTTTGTTAGACAGTCGCAACACATGGGGAGATTGCCTGTTTGTTAGACAGCGGCAACACATGCGGGTATTGCCTGTATGCTAGACAGTCGCAACACATGGGGAGATTGCCTGTTTGTTACACAGTCCCAACACATGGGAGATCGCCTGTTTGTTAGACAGCGGCAACACATGGGGGATTGCCTGTTTGTTAAGACAGCCACAACACATGGGGAGATTGCCTGTTTGTTAAGACAGTCGCAACACATGGGGAGATTGCCTGTATGCTAGACAGTCGCAACACACGGGGGTTGCCTGTTTGTTAGACAGTCGCAACACATGGGGAGATTGCCTGTATGTTAGACAGTCACAACACATGGGGCATTGCCTGTTTGTTAGACAGCGGCAACATATGCGGGGATTGCCTGTTTGTTAAGACAGCCACAACACAAGTGGCTTCCCCTGACGAAGCCTCATTCGGGAGGTGATATGCGTGGGGCTATGGTCCACTAGTCCTCCTGGGTACTTCAGCCTGTCTCTTTAAGTGCCGGTTTGTATTAGACTACAACTTTGTTAACCATTACATGGTTCCATGCTGGTACTTGGGGACTTTTCTGCTACCATTACATGGGTAGCCTTGTTTACTTGCCTTCTAGGGTTTTGTTAAATCTATCATGCCCTGTACATGCTCTTAGATACCCCATGAGCCGCTAGGAAGGGTGGTATGATCTTATATATTGTGTATTCCATTGTTCTGCTTAACAGGCTGTATATTGAAATTTGTAGGGATTTATATTATGTGATTTTAATTATGCTTTTATCATGTGTGCCAATAAAGTGTTTTGTGTTATATGATTATTTGGTGGTGTGCATATTGGAGTAGTGTATTTTCTTCTTTTTTTCTTGTTTGTTAGGACAGCCACAACACATAGGGAGATTGCCTGTTTATTAGACAGCGGCAACACATGTAGGGGATTGCCAGTTTGTTAAGACAGCCACAACTCATGGGGAGATTGCCTGTTTGTTAGACAGTCGCAACACATGGGGAGATTGCCTGTTTGTTAAGACAGCAACAACACATGGGGAGATTGCCTGTTTGTTAGGACAGCCACAACACATGGGGAGATTGCCTGTTTGTTAAGACAGCAACAACACATGGGGAGATTGCCTGTTTGTTAGACAGTCGCAACACATGGGGGGATTGCCTGTTTGTTAAGACAGCCACAACTCATGGGGAGATTGCCTGTTTGTTAGACAGTCACAATACATGAGGGGATTGCCTGTTTGTTAGACAGCCGCAACACATGGGAGATTGCCTGTTAAGACAGCCGCAACACATGGGGAGATTGCTAGTTAGACAGCCACAACACATGGGTAGACTGCTAGTTAGACAGCCACAACACATGGGGAGACTGCTAGTTAGACAGCCACAACACGTGGGGAGACTGCTAGTTAGACAGCCACAACACATGGGGAGACTGCTAGTTAGACAGCCACAACACGTGGGGAGATTGCCTGTTTGTTAGACAGTCGCAACACATGAGGGTATTGCCTGTTTGTTAGTGTTACTGTTACCAGGCAGTGTGTATTCAATTTCTCCACAGCGCCACTGCTGGAAAAATAAGGCATTACACAATGTCATCCCTCTGTGTTATGCAGAACAGAGATGAGCTTTGTAACCATTCACCTCTCGGGCCAGTATATGAGGATCCTATACAGAAGACCCCTCTAATAACTAAATTTTTTACATCGGTATTCCAAGTTCTGCAAGCCTTGCAAAAAAATGGACTTTGGTTATGCCTCAAACCAGGCATCCAAAACAGCCATGGCATCAGAAATGGTGTGAAATTTGGTACCCTTGAGGTGTTTCTTCAGGTTTGGAAACAGATGATAGTCGGAGGGAGCTAGATCTGGTGAATAAGGTGGGTGGTCACCCAGCTGGAAGCCCAGCTCTGTCTGTTTTGCCTTGGTCGCTTGTGCAGTGTGAGCAGAAGCGTTGTCTTGCAGGAACAAGATTCCTTTGGACAGCTTGCCGCACCTTTTGGCCATCAGAGCTGCCTTCAATAGGTCCAACAGTTCTAAGTAATACCTTGCATTGATGGTGGAACCCTTTTGAAGGTAGTCCACTAGTAGCACACCCTCCTCATCCGAGAACACAGACGCCATCACCGTAGTGGCTGATTTTTGCACCCTGAACTTCTTTGGACGAGAACCACTGTGCCACCTCTCTTTTGACTGCTCCTTGGTTTCAGGGTCATGCAAATACATCCAGGTCTCGTCCACAGTGATCAGTCGATCCAGGAATTTCTTATCAGTCTGGAAATGCTGACAAATGGACTGGGAAGTTTTCACTCGCATGCTTTTCTGATCTGTTGTCAAAGATTTGGGGACCCACTTTGCAGATAGCTTCTTCATGCCTAAATGTTCATGGATAATTACACAAACACGTTCATGGGAAATCCCCATGATGTCTGCTAGTGCTTTAGTTGGAATTCACCGATTGTCCAGGATGAGGTTGTGCACAGCATCGACAATCTCTGGAGCAACATCCACTCTTGGTCGTCCAGGACGTTCCTCATCATTGGTGCTGAAGTTTGGCAACCCAGTTCTTAACTGTAGAATATGAAGGGCATTGACCCCCCAATGTCTGCGACATATTACCATGAATATCATTTGAAGACGTTCCTTGCAGAAACAAGCAATTTATCACTCCTCTGCTCTCATTTGCTGTGAATATCGCATTAGACTCCACCATTTTGTTTTCCCGTGTGTTGCCATAAGCTAAAAACCACAAAATTTTGAAAACATATATTAGACATATAAGGTTTTCATGTAATGTAACATTCATTACCATAGAAACAAAAAAAGATCACAAAGTCAAAGACTTAGCAGCAGCCCCTCGTACCTCAGCAGTATAAGAAATGAAAGCTGAGCTGTGATTGGTTGTTATGGGGAGCAAAGGCAGATTTTGTCACAGTTCATAACAGCGAGGTGGTGCCCATAGCAACCAATCAGAGCACAGCTTTCATTTTACCTCAGTATAAGAACTGTAAGCCGCACTGTGACCGCCATTTTACAGTGAATGCAGCTGATGTCTTCATATCAGAATTATGGGCTGTAAACATGGATCACTGATAATCTGAATCATTTATTATGGTTTTTCAATGTGTGTGTCCATAAAAAAAATTCAATTTTTGATAAATTGTCCAGAAACAAAATGAACAGTCAAATTGGCAACTCTGGTTTCTTTTAAGCTTCACACAGAAATCAAGTTCTCGTTTCTCAGTCTTTTCCCGTCTTCTATTCACTTTTTGTTTTTTTCCGATTCACTATGAAATTTTTAAAACCATTTTTGATGAAAAAAAAATATTTTAAGTCTTCTAGTCAATCAGATGTTTGTCATAAAAGCTGACAAAGTGTCACTACAAGGGGGATCTCCGCTGCGGATAATCTCTGCATACAATAAACTGACGACAAAGTATCTCCTGACGGGAATCCGATAATCCGCGGGGAGATCTAGAAGTGAGGGTTCGATTTCCTGGCAGCGCCACCACAGGGGAAATTACACACTGCATGACCCAGGACAGGTCCTCCGGAGCGACGTTCTATGGGACGCTTTAATCTGGCCTGGAGATGAGGGTCCTGAACGGCGCACCCCCTAAAGTAACTGAGAATTCAGGATTTTCTCAGCAAAAACAAAACAAAACACATTTATTATTTATTGTTATAGCGCCATTTATTCCATGGCGCTTTACATGTGAGGAGGGGTATACATAATAAAAACAAGTACAGTAATCTTAATCAATACAAGTCACGACTGGTACATGAGGAGAGAGGACCCTGCCCGCGAGGGCTCACAATCTACATTTAGCTGTTTACTTAAATGAGAGATGGCATCTCTCGTCCTATCGTGAGACCATGAAGATTTGTCAAGATGTCCCCCCATTCCCTACACATAAGGCTCTCACATATTCTGCCACTTTGAAGAACAGTGCAAATTCTGGATTTGGACTATTTCCTTTGCTGTGTTTCCGACGAGTTATTTGCAGAAAAGGTCTTGAAAATCTTGCCAAAAAAAGTGAGGCATTACTTCTCTGAGGAGGAATCCTCCTGGGATCTGCTCCATGTTTCACTGTCAAGTCAAAAGGCTGCAGAACACCATGCGGAAGAATACGCTCCAAAATCTCTTCAAGAAAAAACACTCCAAAAACAAGCAGCTTTTCCTGAGGTGGAATCCTCTTGAAAAACTTATTTCTCCATCTCCAAAAAAACCCTGTGAAACCAGCCTTATTTATTTTACTCATGATACACCCCCATCATATTCCACAGCGTTTACAGACATCATTGGGGCTCAAACTCTACATCCCCTATCAGTATGTTATTAGAGTGTGGGACAAAATCGGAGAACCCGGAGAAAACCCACACAAACTCGGGGAGAAACCAGGGCTGCAAAGCAACAGTGCTAACCACTGAGCCACCATGCGGTAATGTAGTGCTAACCACTGAGCCACCATGCGGTAATGCAGTGCTAACCACTGAGCCACCATGCGGTAATGCAGTGCTAACCACTGAGCCAGCTCACCTCTGATATTTGTATTCTTTACACTGGGGGAGGGGTGTTTGTTTACTAGTGACATATCCCGTGGGTTCTATGCTTGTTTAAGTAAACAGTGCTTCCTTTTCAATGGTGCCCCCTCAGTAGTGCTCCCTTCTCACTACTGCCAACTCTTCTCTGATTCCCTCTTCCCATAAGTGCGTCCTCTTGACTAGTGTCTCCTTACCACTGCTCTCTCCGTATTAATGACCCCTCGTCACTGGTGGCTCTCCTCATTGGTGCCCCCTTCTCACTATTGCACCATCAGTAGTGCCCCCTCTTCTCTGTTACCCTCTCCTCATTGGTGCCCCCTCCTTACTATTACACCTACCTTCAGTGGTGCCCCCTCTTCTCTGGTGCCCCCTCCTCATTGGTGCGTGCCCCCTCCTTACTATTACACCTACCTTCAGTGGTGTCCCCTCTTCTCTGGTGCCCCTTCCTCATTGGTGCGTGCCCCCTCCTTACTATTACACCTACCTACAGTGGTGCCCCCTCTTCTCTGTTACCCTCTCCTCATTGGTGCCCCCTCCTTACTATTACACCTACCTTCAGTGGTGCCCCCTCTTCTCTGGTGCCCCCTCCTCATTGGTGCGTGCCCCCTCCTTACTATTACACCTACCTTCAGTGGTGTCCCCTCTTCTCTGGTGCCCCCTCCTCATTGGTGCGTGCCCCCTCCTTACTATTACACCTACCTACAGTAGTGCCCCCTCTTCTCTGTTACCCTCTCCTCATTGGTGCCCCCTCCTTACTATTACACCTACCTTCAGTGGTGCCCCCTCTTCTCTGTTACCCTCTCCTCATTGGTGCCCCCTCCTTACTATTACACCTACCTTCAGTGGTGTCCCCTCTTCTCTGGTGCCCCCTCCTCATTGGTGCGTGCCCCCTCCTTACTATTACACCTACCTACAGTGGTGCCCCCTCTTCTCTGTTGCCCCCTCCTCATTGGTACCTCCTCCTTACTATTGCACTTTCAGTAGTGCCCCCTCCGCACTATTGTACCCACCTTGAGTGGTGCCCCCTCTTCTGTTATCCTCTCCTCATTGGTGCCCCCTGCTCACTGTTGCACCCAATTTCAGTGGTGCCCCTTCCTCACTACTGCACCTACTTTCAGTAAAGCCCCCTCCTCACTATTGCCCCCACATTGAAGAAGTGCCCACCTCCAAGTTTAACCCACCTTCAGTAGTGCTGCTTCTCTGTTACCCCCTCCTCACTAGTTCACCCACCTTCCATAGTGCCCCCTCTTCACTATTGCACCCACTTTCAGTAGTGCCCCCTCCTCTTAGGTGATCCCCCCGTGCTCCCGTTTTTCTGAGCCTCTTCTCCGTTACAATAAGGCTGTGGACTCGCCACTACGGGGACTGTTGCTGTGACCGCCATTGCTATCACGCTCTCCCGTGCCTGCGGTGACACAGTGCGATGCCTGGTGCCGTGTGCTGAGGGCCCGGGGGTGTGAGGGCAGCAGTGTACACACAGTAGTGGGGCACAGGCGCGGGGCCCTTTAAGAGCGGAGGAGGAGGGGGACCTGAATGAAAAGCACTAGTGAATTCTTGCATAAATTATGCCTGGTGGCCGTGTGACGTCACGCCTGTGTGGCAGGGGAGCGGGGGAGAGGGAGGAGGAGGAGGGCAGTGTGGGCGGGGCTTCCTCTGAGTGTGCGTGTGTGTGTGTGAGAGTTGTCGGGGGCGCGCTCGGTCCTCGGGGAGGGCACATGCACGCGGCTGGAGCTGGTGCCCGGAGTGAGAGGATCCCGAGCAGTGAGTGTCCGGCGGGGCCGCGGGTTCGCCTCCTCCGTGCGGACGCGCTCGTACACTATCGGATTAAAAACTTGAGGCGAAATTAAAACACAAAGGGAAAAAGAAGGGAAGAGAGAAGGAGAAGAAGCCGGAGCTCAGGACGGGGATACGGATAAAGGTGGAGTGTGGGAAAGAGCGTAAACTCCAGGCACACACACGGCGCCTCCTCCCGCACAGCCCGGACCGGGGCAGACGCCAGTCCCGTCCTCCGCAGACAATAGGCTCCGGGGCCGCTCTCTGCCCGGTAAGTTGGGGATGGGGAGTTGTGTAGTGGTGCGGACCCCGGGCACAGCGTGGCCACAACAATGCCCACGCAGGACGCCATCCTGCCGGATCCACGCCGAACTTACTGCTCCCGGGAGCAACTTTGCCGGTGGCCCGGGTGGGGGGAGGGCTCCTGACCGCACCATCCGCCCGCTGCTGGCGATCACTGCCGGGGTGCTGGCGATCAACTTGTGCGAAGTGTGTGTGCAGCATCCCAGAGATGGAGGGCACTGCCATTCACCCTGGGGGGAGGGGGCGGCTGCAGGAGCACGAGGAGCCCAAAAGTGTCCAGGAGAAGTGTGGGGGGCTGGCTGACCCCAGGTGTGTGTGTGTTTGCCCAGAGATGGCTGCTGTGTGCGCACGCCCCCCGTCACCTCCTCAGCTGGGATAATGGGGGGCTGAGGAGAGGAGGTGGGTGTGGGTCATTGTCCTCTGCTGGGATGTGATGGGAGAAGACATGGCCTCCTGTTTATTCCCTGGTGGTGGAGCAGGGGGGGATGTGGGGAGGGAAGGATGAGGCTCATGGAGAAGGCGCTGCAGGCTACCAGCAGCCATCATTGCTCTGGCTCCATCTCCTCCTGATGGCCTTTCACTGGAGGGTACCCTGGGGTAGGAGGAGGAGGATGGGAGAGACCCCCGCCACACATGCCCGCTCACATACCCCATTGACTTGGGCACCTCTCTCTCTGCTTCTTTTTTCTGTAGCAAGTATTTTCTTTCACCTAACAAACAATAGACAAAGGACACAAAGTAGCAGTTGAGGAGGAGTTTCCTTTTGAATGGGAGAGATCACCGACCCGCACCATGCTCTGTGTGCTGTCCCCCCAAGCGGAGATCCTCCATGTGGGGCAGGTGCTGGCCCACAAAACTTTTATTCCTTCTTCTCAATTTGTTCCTGTGACTATGGAGATGTCCTCACCAGTGCCCCATATCATTTGTCAGCGCTGACCCAGGAGAGCCGGGTGCCACACATGTCACTGATGCCATCACTCCCCCAACCTCTCATCATTCTCACTTATTTGCAATTTTTCTTCTGAGTGGAAAATTTGTCTCAACTTTTCCAAATACCTATAAAATTCTATCTAGCGCTAAAAAAATAATAAAACTGTGTATAGTTGCCTAAATGTTGCAGCTTGAAAGTGTCGGTGAAGTCGCCTCATCTGCTCAAAAAAAAAAATTTATTTAACAAAAGTTGTTCCCCTATTCTGCCCCCGTGTGCTTTGTACACAGCGGCCTCCCAGTCACCGAAAATGGCAGCTTTCATTTATGTGGGACCATTCAGTGACACTGATAGCACCACAAGGGCACAATGGCCTCTCCCCAGGTTTTGTTCTACGCCGCGAAAGCCAGATTTGATTAAACGTCCCCTTATATTCATCGTTTTAATCGAATTTAATATAAGCTTTTTCTAGCATTGTTTACACTTGAATATAGTATAGAAAGCCTAAATTTATATAAAGTTTCTACAGCACAGATGGGTGTGATGTAAGAGGGGCAGGCTTGTTTTAATATTTTATTTCTAAAAAGAGGAGGGGAAACTTGTCTGAAATATACCGTAGTTTTGGTTTAAAAAAACAAAACTTCCATACAAGGACTAGATCAACACAAGTGAAAAGTGATTTCCTCTGTTTGATGTAACAGGTATTACTTTGACAGTTTGTAAGAGATGCTGGAGGATTAGAACTTTTATTTTTCTGTAATTTAATATTAATCTAAAAGTAATTTGACAATTCTGTAGGATTGACACTTTGACACTCTAATAAAACATGGATGCGTTTGTGAATATTATTTGCTTCTGGGACCATAGATCACGTGTTTGTGGAGTTAACTATTGTGGTTTTTATATGAATTGACATTTATATGTTTCAATATTTGTTAATTTTTTTTTAGATTAGCAGGAAAGAAGTGTAGTTTTAAATGGCTAAAGTGGATTACAGGAGTTTTGTTTGTTTTTTCCTTTGGTGGCCAAGATTTCCGAGCAAATGTTGTGATATTTAGTTGATTTTCTTTCCTTCTATTGGAAAATCTTTCTTTGTTTACAAACCTTATGCCGGTATGTTCCATCTTTGTGTTCAGTTTTTCTTAGTCAAAAATTAATCCTTTTTCTGTAACATCTACTCTTTATATATAAATTTGATTTTGTGCCACTGGCATTTTAGTTTTTTTTTTTTTTTTTGATATTGTCTAATTTTAACCAAGGAATTGTGCTTTGCTTCCTTCTGTGGACGCCACTTGTTTCCCCCTGATGTCACTGGCCGGTGTTTATCAGCAGAGGGTGATGGGAAGGATGACATCACATGTTCGTGGAAGATGTCGAATGTGTTCAGCTGTGTGGGGGTTAATTTGCCATGAAATGCCAATGTTTTTTTTACATTATTTTTGCACGTATGATCAGTGCACAGATTTTATATATTAACCTTAAGTTTGTTTAATATAAGCACACAGTGTATCATTGAAATGATCTCTCGCATTAAACAGCGCTCTGGCTAATATGTGCCATCTTTTCTGTTTTTATTTCCTTTCAGAGATTTATTGTATGCTCTTGATATGTTGGCAGATAAGGTGGCAGAATATACAAATTAACATCTGTCGATGATGGATGTCGGCGTTTAACCCTCAGTTGTCCTGTGCAGATAAGGTGAATGCCATGGCTGTGCCCAGCAACAGAAGGAAGTCTCCCTTTAATGCAGCCAATGGTTAATGTCCCTTATCTTGTGACAATTGTAACCAGAGAAGGCAGTACTGGAACCAGAGCCATATGTGGAGCGCTGGTGAAACTGTGGAGCCCATGTATAATTTACTATTGGGAACTTTGCTGTGACACTTGCTCTGTTGAGCTGATTGTGTCGGGTCTTTCATGTTCTGTCCCAGCCAGCGAGAGTTTACAAAGCAGAGTCTGATCTGCTACTTCTCTGTATTTCTCACTGCTCCTCCTGGGGCATCATGTACAACAGGTTACTGCGCACTTTACTTTTCCTATATACTTTTTTTTTTCTTTTGCTCAGAATTGTCTTCCCAAGCTAGCTCAACATGCTGAGGCAGGCATAACCAATCTGTTCCTTGGGCCTTTAATAACAATTTATCCTGTCATTTAGAAAGAGACACATTGTTTCCAAACCCTTTTATAAAGACCTTGGAAACTGTACTTTATAATTATTGTCTGAGCCACTTGCTCTTGTAATATTCCTTCCGCGGTAATACTTTGCAGGTGTAAAACTTTGCCAGTAATTCAGCTTTGTCTCCCGGACTGAGCTTTAGCTTGGATGTAAAGAAGTTGTAGAAACGTTTACATTTCGTAAAAACGCTACTTAGTGTGAATACTACTATAAAAACCGATCAATGTGAGACAAGCAGGTCCAGCAGAGCTCAGCCTGAATCTGATATTTTACAGAAGAATCGGCTGCTCTAATGAAGACATGGTGAATATCTGAAGACGTTGACCCCATTTTGCGTTTGTCATGTTTGTACCTTATACACACGTATTTCCTACGGATGGATCTTGTACCTATTAAAGTCTGTGGTCCTTTCCATGTGTCACAGCAACATGTCAGTTTTTGATATTTAATCGATGAGCTGTCCAAGATTATAACTCCAATTTATAAGATGTGAAATGTATTTTTTTTTTATCAGTCAAAATCACTGGTGGTTAAAACTGATAGACTGATGAAACTCAGGCTATATTTTTTTGGGTGTCAAATTCATATATCCGCGCAAATCATTCCAAAATCGGACAGCAGTGCATGGACTGGCTGCAGGTCTCCCGACTCCAGCGTACCTGCTTCATATATTTCAGTGAAGCAGTCACACTCGGATTGGGAGAACCACGACCAGGTCATGCAATGTGGTCCGATATTGGACCGATTTGCATGGATGTCTGAATGCGCCTTTGATTGCATAAAGAAATCATGGACCTCTAAGGCCTAAGAGTGCAGGATTGTAGATGTTTACGGTTGAATGTGACTGAGTCACTAATATATTCACTGTCCGGATTCAGCTATGCTTGATGGTTCCATCAATCGTCACATGACCACTTAACTCATGTGCAATTTTCATACTTACGGTCACGTGACAACAAGCTTTTCTTCCGGTTTTTCACTGTATATGGTGAGTAGGTCTTTGGCACTTGGGGAGGATTGGGTGCCAAACTGAATTCTTGCCCTGTATGCCAAAAAACCTAGATACACCTCTGTGTCTTTCGCCCTGCTTGCCGCATTTCCTGATTCCCGGCTTCTGCTCCACACAAGTCCTCCTTGACATGAGAGATCTTATGATTTACGTTATTACTCTACTAGTTTTCGGTCTACCTGTGCCCACAACAGATGTCCTTGACAAAGACAGCTCCTGGTAGGAATGTTGGACCATGTCTGATTTTGACTCCTTGCCGGATTAAAATAAACTATCACTGCAGCAAGACCTACAGTCTCATTTTCTTTTGTGGTGCTGGGGTTCCTTCCTCAACAAGTCTGGACCACGAGTCCCTTCCTCAAGCTCACAGTTTTTAATAGGACAATGTGACTGTCTTTCTTTTTCTAATGCGTGTCTGAAGAGTTACATATTTGTCACTGATGGAGAGGTTGGGGTTAAACGGCTGTGCTGTATAATAAGTAGGCTATGTATGACAACAGGGCACTTAAGGATGTTCTCCATAAGTAAGGGAAAGCTGATTACATCCGAGCAGCAGCATGGAGTTCTTTAAGCTCGTCCTAGGTAAGATTTAACATCTGAGATGCTAACGGGACATAATGTTTGTGAAGCAACATCAAAGCAATTAGTACAAGTGACACCCCCACTATACTACCCCTTGTTTAAGGATACACAATATAATGGTTACTGGAGGGTATGTCTGGGCCTGTGCTGCCACTATGCTGTAATCCAACCTTCAGTGTATGTTGTCTGGTCCTTCACTAGGCTGTAGTACAGACTTGTAATAGTGGCTCTATACTTACTGTGAAATGTCAAATCTCAATGTTCATTTAAAAGGGCTTGTCCCACCTCATGAACATCTATCAGGGCCAGCTCCAGGTCTTTGAGGGCCCCGGGCGAAAGAGTCTCAGTGGGCCCCCCCTTTAACACATACCACGATTCATGATCACATATAAACACAGCCCACGTAGCATATAGCACGGCCCACGTAGCTTATAGAACAGCCATCTAGTATATAGCACAGCCCAGGTAGCATATAACAGCCCACGTAGTATATAACACGGCCCACGTAGTATATAGAACAGCCATGTAGTATATAGACACTTGCCCCATATAGTGCTGCACAAACGTTATGGCCCCATAGATGCTTAATACAGACACTTGCCCCATATAGTGCTGTACAAACGTTATGGCCCCATACAGACACTTGCCCCATATAGTGCTGCACTAACGTTAATTATGGCCCCATAAGATGCTCCGTACAGACACTTGCCCCATTTGCTGTTGCTGCGATTTAAAAAAAAAATCACATACTCACCTCTCCGTCGCTCAGGCCCCTGGCACTTTCAATATTCACCTGTCCTCGTTCCAGCTGCTGCTCCATCTTCTTCAGCATCTTCTGCACTGATGCTCAGGCAGAGGGCGCGCACTAACCACGTCACCGCGCCCTCTGACATCAGGATCACTGCAGAAGACGCTGAAGACAGAGCTGCGCCCGGAACGGGGAACAGGTGAATATCGCGCAGTGCTCACCTCCCCGTTATACTCACCTGCTCCTGGCGCTGTGCAGTGCCTGCTTCCCCAGCGCTGGCAGCTTCTTCCTGTATTGAGCGGTCACCGTTACCGCTCATTACAGTAATGAATATGCGGCTCCACCCTTATGGCAGGTGGAACCGCATATTCATTACTGTAATGAGCGGTACCATGTGATCGCTCAGTACAGGAAGAAGCTGGGGAGCCGGGGACCTGCAGGAATCGTGCCAGCCGCCAGGAGTAGGTGAATATAATTAGACAGCCCCCGGCTGCTCCCCCTCCCCTGCCGAGTCCGCTCCGTTATGTGCCGCTAGCTGAGGGCCCCTGGGGGAGCGGTGGTCCTGGCAGCTGCCTGCCCCTAACGCCAGCCTTGAATGGGCCCCCGTGTCTCGCCAGGGCCCCGGCACTTGCCCGGGTACGCCGGCCCTGACATCTATCCATATGCCTCCTACGGTAGATTGTCTCTGCAAGGCTGTGTTCACACGGTCATATGTAAAGTGCAGCTGTGATTGGGTCCGTGTGCTCTGCCACATAGCTGAATGGCCCAGGAGCTGCCTGCTTTGGATATGCACCAGTTTTATCCAGTGACCAGACCAGACTAGTGCATGCTGGCTTTTTTTTTTTTTTTTGTATTGACATGGACCATTTATATTCACCTGAGGTCCATGTGGCACATAGGCAAACATTGGGTCCTTGCACTGTCTGTTTTCCACACGGAATGAAAATACTTTAGTCTGAAGGTTTCCAAAGCTGAGAGCTGCTGCAGAGAGTGAGTCCTGGAAAATATCGTATTGAGGGCGTTCATATGGGCTGATCCACTGTGGCAAGTGTTCACCAAACTGTGCACGTCCCGTGGTTTTCATTCCCTTTGATGCAGGTTTCATCCTTTATACAGTGAAGATCTTCAGGATTCGGGAGCATCCACACAGGCCACATACTCACGCATTGTGGAGAAAAAGCACTATTTAAATTGAGCAAAGCTGCTGATTTGACATCTGCATTCTATCAATTTATGATGTGGCTTTTGCTACCGATTTACCATGGATTTCGTCCTTTACTTTGCAAAGGATGCAGTCTGTGTTTAATTTGCAGTGAAAACTGCACCATTTGCTAAAATTGGATTGACATGTCTACAAAACATCTGCCCAGTGTGAATTTATCTTTATGGTGGGTTCACATGCAGTAGATTTATTGCCGAAATTTCTAACAAAAAATGAGCTCCATTCATCCAAATGAGGATGTTTTGGGGACAAGCGCATGGCAAGCCCCGTTCAGTTGGATGGGACAGCCGCAGAATTGATGGCATATTCACACACGCCTGATTTATTGCCATCATGAGGAAAAGTTGTCCTGATGAAGAGGTGTAGGGTGCAGACCACAGATCTGCGGTATGAGCCTACAGATGGACTGAATGTGTACTGCAGGTGTCCTCTCTCCAAGGATCTACAAGTAGTGTTAATGTGACGTTATTAATCTTCATTTATTAGGAATGGATTCAGTGTGAATACTAGGAGTGAAGTCTTGATGACACAGTAATACTGCTCCGTGTGGCTTCAATGGGAAATGCACTGTGGAAATAATAGCACTAATTGAGCAAGATGCAGTAAGAACCACCGCGCCTCGTCTGTCATTCCTAACCTGCAAGTCACATTTGCAGGTGGAGAAGCGCTATTTATTTTTCCCCATTTACTTATTTCAGTTGTTAATCGGTGGCCCAACCTGAAACTAAAGCTTGTAGAGTGTGTGCTTGTCGGAGCTGTCAAAAGGTTTTCGCTTCAGCGGAAGAGTGTTAATGCCCATCCTATGGTATATTGGGCGTTATTACCCCTTCCTGCCATTTTCTGTGTGATCACAGCCTGTCTGTAGTTTCTTGCATGTTATATCTTAGTGGCACCAAAATCTCTTGGCTTGTACAATGTGGGAGGCAAATGAATGACCTTTTCCATGTTGGGCAAACTGTTTAAACTTCTAATGTGAAGTAAATTACTGATTGCTATAATTGTGATGGGCCAGGACGATTAGTGAGGAAGCAGATTATTGATGATCGGTGGAGACCCTCAACTTTATTACAATCCTAAAGAAGTTGAGCTGATTTGTGCCACTGCTGTCATACAACATGGATGGTTCAATGTACTGCCGGTATCTATTGCTAAGTGACTCGTGATGGTTTTTTGAGAAGTCTTAAGTTAGCACCAAAATATAAGATTTTCTTTTTTTTTGTATAGTAATGCTCAGGATGTTTGTATGCAACATCTCATTATGGAATTTGGCCATGAACATTTTGGCTAAAAGCACGTAATCTACATAGACCTCATCTAGATACACTTCAGGAGCCTTAATGCTTCTGGAAGTGTGCTACTGACTACATTGTAGGAATTTTACTGCATAGCCACAAAAAGCGAATTCTCTCATGGAAAGAGAGGTTCAGCTGTCATCTAAAGTCAACAGTCTCAGCCATGTTCGGACTCGGGCTGAAATTCAGTCCTGGCATTTGAAATCACACGGGCCCATGTTGTCCCCGTCCCCAAGAACCAGATGGGATATATTACTAATATTACCCTGGATAGAAGAAGGATTTACTACAAGTCCAATATTTCTAATCATACCGGTGGCCTGGTGGGGTAAGTCAACAACTTTGTGCTCCATCACAACTCTTAACAGTATGGGTGTCTTGAGAACACTGATTCTGTTAACGTTGCAGACAAGGCAGCCCACAACCAGACAGGCCTGTCTGGCATTTGCCAGAATTGGCAGATGGCCAGTCTGGCCCTGGTCTCAGCCTTAGTCCGAAGTCACACTACCGTAGAATACGGCGAGGTACTATGCGATAAAACATCTCACAGCACTCGGCCCAGTGCTAATCTATGGGGCAGCTCACATCAGTTTTTATTTTCTCAGGCATATAATCAAACATGTTAAAGGTAAAAGCTATAAGACCTTCTCCGAGTAGTTTGATGTTCCTGTGACTACAGTTGCACATATTATTTAGAAATTTAAGATCCATGGAACTGTAGCCAACCTCCCTGGACGTGGCCGCAGGAGGAAAATTGGTGACAAATCAAAGAGATGGATAATGCGAATGTTAACAAAAGAGCCCAGAAAAACTTCTAAACAGATTAACCCCTTAATCCCATATGACGTACTATCCCGTCAAGGTGCCCTGGGACTTAATTCCCAGTGACGGGATAGTACGTCATATGCGATCGGCCGCGCTCACGGGGGGAGCGCGGCCGATCGCGGCCAGGTGTCAGCTGCCTATCGCAGCTGACATCCGGGACTATGTGCCAAGAGCGGTCACGGACCGCTCCCGGCACATTAACCCCCGGCACACCGCGCTCAAACATGATCGCGGTGTGCCGGCGGTGCAGGGAAGCATCGCACAGGGAGGGGGCTCCCTGCGGGCTTCCCTGAGACCCCCGCAGCAACGCGATATGATTGCGTTGCTGCGAGGGTCTCCTACCTTCCTCCCTGCAGCAAGGCCCGGATCCAAAATGGCCGCTGCATCCAGGTCCTGCAGGGAGGGAGGTGGCTTACCAAGTGCCTGCTCAGAGCAGGCACTTAGTAAGCCTGCACTGATCTGACATAGTGCTGTGCAAACTGTCAGATCAGCGATCTGTGACTTCCCCTTCCCCCGGGACAAAGTAAGAGTTAAAAAAAAATTTCCACATGTGTAAAAAAAAAATAAAAAAAAGTTCCTAAATAAAGAAAAAAAATATTCCCATAAATACATTTCTTTAAATTAAAAAAAAAAAACAATAAAAGTACACATATTTAGTATCGCCGCGTCCATAACGACCCCACCTATAAAACTGTCCCACTAGTTAACCCCTTGTGGAATAACATGCGATCAAAAAGACGGATATAAATAACCATGGTACCGCTGAAAACGTCATCTTGTCCTGCAAAAAAACGAGCCGCCATACAGCATCAGCAAAAAAATAAAAGTTATAGTCCTGAGAATAAAGCAATGCCAAAATAATTATTTTTTCTATAATATAGTTTTTATCGTATAAAAGCGCCAAAACATAAAAAAAAATGATATAAATGAGGTATCGCTGTAAACGTACTGACCCGAAGAATAAAACTGCTCTATCAATTTTACCAAACGCAGAACGGTATAAACGCCTCCCCCAAAAGAAATTCATGAATAGCTGTTTTTGGTAATTCTGCCTCACAAAAATCGGAATAAAAAGCGATCAAAAACTCACGTGTCAGAAAATGTTAATAAAAACGTCAACTCGTCCCGCAAAAAACAAGACCTCACATGACTCTGTGGACCAAAATATGGAAAAATTATAGGTCTCAAAATGTGGAGACGCAAAAACTTTTTTGCTATAAAAAGCGTCTTTTAGTGTGTGACAGCTGCCAATCATAAAAATCCGCTATAAAAGTAAATCAAACCCCCCTTCATCACCCCCTTAGTTAGGGAAAAATAATAACAAATAAAATAAAAAAAAATGTATTTTTCCATTTTCACATTAGGATTAGGGTTGGGGCTAGGGTTGGAGCTAAAGTTGGAGCTAAAGTTAGGGTTGGGGCTAAAGTTAGAGTTGGGGCTAGGGTTAGGGTTGGAGCTAAAGTTAGGGTTGGGGCTAAAGTTAGGGTTTGGATTACATTTACCGTTGGGATTAGGGTTTGGATTAGAGTTAGGGGTGTGTCAGGGTTAGAGGTGTGGTTAGGGTTACTGTTGGGATTAGGGTTAGGGGTGTGTTTGGATTAGGGTTTCAGTTAGAATTGGGGGTTTCTATTGTTTAGGCACATCAGGGGCTCTCCAAACGCGACATGGCGTCCGATCTCAATTCCAGCCAATTCTGCGTTGAAAAAGTAAAACAGTGCTACTTCCCTTCCGAGCTCTCCCGTGGGCCCAAACAGGGGTTTACCCCAACATATGGGATATCGGCGTACTCGGGACAAATTGGACAACGACTTTTGGGGTCCAAGATCTCTTGTTACCCTTGGGGAAAATAAAAATTTGGGGGGCTAAAAATCATTTTTGTGGGAAAAAAAAGAATTTTTATATTCACGGCTCTGCGTTATAAACTGTAGTGAAACACTTGGGGGTTCAAAGTTCTCACAACACATCTAGAGAAGTTCCTTGGGAGGTCTAGTTTCCAATATGGGGTCACTTGTGGGGGGTTTCTACTGTTTAGGTACATCAGGGGCTCTGCAAATGCATCGTGACGCCTGCAGACCAATCCATCTAAGTCTGCATTCCAAATGGCGCTCCTTCCCTTCCGAGCTCTGCCATGC
This sequence comes from Ranitomeya imitator, assembly GCF_032444005.1. Taxonomy (NCBI): domain Eukaryota; kingdom Metazoa; phylum Chordata; class Amphibia; order Anura; family Dendrobatidae; genus Ranitomeya; species Ranitomeya imitator. Next base: position 440,108,176 of record NC_091287.1, read on the forward strand.
ACCCAAACAGTGGTTCCCCCCCACATATGGGGTATCGGCGTACTCAGGACAAATTGGACAACAACTTTTGGGATCCAATTTATTCTGTTACCCTTGTGAAAATACAAAACTGGGGTCTAAAAAATCATTTTTGTGAAAAAAAAAAAGAATTTTTATTTTCATGGCTCTGCGTTATAAACTGTAGTGAAACACTTGGGGGTTCAAAGCTCTCAAAACACATCTAGATAAGTTCCTTAGGGGGTCTACTTTCCAAAATGTTGTCACTTGTGGGGCGTTTTAATGTTTAGGCACATCAGGGGCTCTCCAATTTCGACATGGTGTACCATCTCCATTCCAGTCAATTTTGCATTGAAAAGTCAAATGGCGCTCCTTCCCTTCCGAGCTCTGCCATGCGCCCAAACAGTGGTTTACCCGCACATATGGGGTATCAGCGTACTCAGGACAAATTGGACAACAACTTTTGGGGTCCAATTTCTTCTCTTACCCTTGGGAAAATAAAAAATTGGGGGCGAAAAGATCATATTTGTGAAAAAATGATTTTTTATTTTTACGGCTCTGCATTATAAACTTCTGTGAAGCACTTGTTGGGTCAAAGTGCTCACCACGCATCTAGATAAGTTCCTTAAGGGGTCTACTTTCCAATATGGTGTCACTTGTGGGAGGTTTCAATGTTTAGGCACATCAGGGCTCTTCAAACGCAACATGGCGTCCCATCTCGATTCCAGTCAATTTTGCATTGAAAAGTTAAATGGCGCTCCTTCCCTTCCGAGCTCTGCTATGCGCCCAAACAGTGGTTTACCCCCACATATGGGGTATCGGCGTACTCAGGACAAATTGCACAACAACCTTTGTGGTCCATTTTCTCCTGTTACCCTTGGTAAAATAAAACAAATTGGAGCTGAAGTAAATTTTTTGTGAAAAAAAGTTAAATGTTCATTTTTATTTAAACATTCCAAAAATTCCTGTAAAACACCTGAAGTGTTAATAAACTTCTTGACTGTGGTTTTGAGCACCTTGAGGGGTGCAGTTTTTAGAATGGTGTTACACTTGGGTATTTTCTATCATATAGACCCCTCAAAATGACTTCAAATGTGATGTGATCCCTAAAAAATATTGGTGTTGTAAAAATGAGAAATTGCTGGTCAACTTTTAACTCTTATAACTGCCTAACAAATAAAATTTTAGTTCCAAAATTGTGCTGATGTAAAGTAGACATGTGGGAAATGTTCCTTATTAATTATTTTGTGTGACATATCTCTGTGATTTAAGGGCATAAAAATTCAAAGTTGGAAAATTGCAAAATTTTCAAAATTTTCGCCAAATTTCCGTTTTTTTCAGAAATAAACGCACGTTATATCGAATAAATTTTACCACTATCATGAAGTACAATATATCACGAGAAAACAATGTCAGAATCGCCAAGATCCGTTGAAGCGTTCCAGAGTTATAACCTCATAAAGGGACAGTGGTCAGAATTGTAAAAATTGGCTTGGTCATTAACGTGCAAACCACCCTCGGGGCTTAAGGGGTTAAAGGTGATCTCCAAGCTCAAGGAACATCAGTGATCACACCATTCGTAGTTGTATGAGCCAAAGTGGACTTCATGGGAGACGACCAAGGAGGACACCATTGTTGGAATAAAAAATCATAAAAAAGCCAGACTGGAATTTGCCAAACTACATGCTGGCAAGCCCCAAAGGTTTAGGGAGAAGATGGACAGATGAGACAAAAATGGAACTTTTTGGCAAGGCACATCAGCTCTATGTTCAGATGGAAAAATGAAGCATATCAAGAAAAAACACTGTCCCTACTGTGAAACATGGAGGAGGCTCTGTCATGTTCTGGGGCTGCTTTGCTGCATCTGGCACAGGGTGTCTTTAATCTGTGCAGGGTACAATGAAATCTTAAGACCATCAAGGGATTCTATAAAGAAATGTTCTGCCCAGTGTCAGAAAGCTTGGTCTCAGTCGCAGGTCATGGGTCTTGCAACAGGATAATGACCCAAAACACACCGATAAAACCACCCAAGAATGGCTAAGAGGAAAACATTGGACTATTCTGAAGTGGTCTTCTATGAGCCCTGACCTAAATCCTATTGAGCATCTTTGGAAAGAGCTGAAACATGCCGTCTGGAAAAGGCAACCTTCAAACACGAGACAACTGGAGCAGTTTGCTCTTGAGGAGTGGGCCAAAATACCTGTTGAGGTGCAGAAGTCTCATTGACAGTGACAGGAATCGTTTGGTTGCAGTGATTGCCTCAAAAGGTTGTGCAACAAAATATTAAGGGTACCATCATTTCTGTCCAGGCCTATTTCATGAGTTTTATTGTTTTTACTTCTGTGGAAGCATTGGTTGAAAAGCAGTGTCTGACTTTCATTTGTTCATTTTCATAGATTTCTTAATTTTTTTTAATTTATATTACTTTTGTCAGATTCAAGTTATTTCTGTGACCATTGTGGGTTTTTCTGTCATTAAACGAGGGGGACCAACAATCTTGACTGTTTATCTATCTAGCAATTCAGCAGCCGAATACAGTGTAATGTCACTCCCAGCAGGAGCCAACAGTGCGTGTGCAGCTTACTGTACATGTATTTAGTAAAATAATATTTTTCTAAAAAAAAAAAGGCTACCGTGTAATTTTCTTAACCATCAGAGGGAAAGGCGATGGCTGAGGGCAGATGTTTATAGCCTGGAAAGGGGGTAATACCAATGGAGCTTCCCAGGCTAATAATATCAGCGCACAGCTGTATACTTGGCCTTTTTACTGGCTATTAAAATGGGGTACCCTAAAAAAGACGTATGGTTCCCCTCTAATAACCAGCAAGGGTTATGCAGACAAGCGCGGGGCTGATATTAATTGCCTAGGAATGGGCCATGGATACTGCCCCCCCCCCCCCCAGCTAAAAACATCAGCTCTCAGCCATCCCAGAAAAGCTGCATCTCTAAGATATGCCAATTCTGGCACTTATCCTCGCTCTTCCCACTTTCCCTGTAGCGGTGACAAGTGGGATGATAGTTGGGGGGTTGATGTCACCTTTTCATTGTCAGGTGACACCAAGCCCCGAGCTTAGTAACGGAGAGGCGTCTATAAGAGACCCCCATTACTAACACCATAGTCACATTGTAAGAAAACAGTCACCCAGAAAAAAAGTCCTTTAATTGACACAGATTCCTTTAATATATCTGCATTAAACCATACCTGCGAGTTCGCCCATTCCACTGACGCCATTATCATCTGCAAAAGAGTTAAAAATAAAAAACAAAAAGGGACAATATATTTCAACTTTCCGCAGAGATACTGCTAATCCATTTGTCCCATGAGGGGTCTTACTATGCTACATCTAGATGGCAGGTTGCATGATGCGAGCATGCAGCCTGTCATCCAGCAGAGACCCTGAGCAGAGTGTGCTCAGTGTCTCCCTGTGAACCCCTATTCCCTGTCTGACAGCTCCGCGAGCGTTAGAAAGTTCTGCTTGCGGTACCGTCAGACAGGTCCTGTGATTTCACCTATCTGACCTCAGCTGGATCGCCATGGGAAAATTTCCCACATAAAAAAAAAAAATACACTGGTCAAAAAAATAAAGGGAACACTTTAGCAACAGAATATAACTCCAAGTACATCAAACTTCTGTGAAATCAAACTGTCCACTTAGGAAGCAGCACTGTTTGACAATCAATTTCACATGCTGTTGTGTAAATGGAATAGACAACAGATGGTAATTATTGACAATTATCAAGACACACTCAATAAAGGAGTGGTTCTGTGGGTGGGGACCACATCTCAGTACCAATACTTTCTGGCTGATGTTTTAGTCACTTTTGAATGTTGGTTGTGCTTTCACACTCGTGATAGCATGAGACGGACTCTACAACCCACACAAGTGGCTCAGGTAGTGCAGCTCATCCAGGATGGCACATCAATGCGAGCTGTGGCAAGAAGGTTTGCTGTGTCTGCCAGCGTAGTGCCCAGAGGTTGGAGGCACTACCAGGAGACAGGCCAGTACACCAGGAGATGTGGAGGGGGCCGTAGGAGGGCAACAACCCAGGAACAGGATTCTACCTCAGCCTTTGTGCAAGGAGGAACAGAAGGAGCACTGCCAGGGCCCTGCAAAATGACCTTGAGCAGGCCACAAATGTGCATGTGTTTGCACAAACTGTTAGAAACTGACTCCATGAGGATGGTTTGAGGCCCGACGTCCACAGATGGGGGTTGTGCTCACAGCCCAATGCCGTGCAGGACGCTTGGCATTTGCCACAGAACACCAGGATTGGCAAATTCGTCACTGGTGCCCTGTGCTCTTCACAGATGAAAGCAGGTTCACACTGAGCACATGTGACAGTCTGGAGACGCCGTGGAGAGCGATCTGCTGCCTGCAACATCCTTCAGCATGACTGGTTTGGCAGTGGGTCAGTAATGGTGTGGGGTGGCATTTCTTTGGAGGACCGCACGTCCTCCATGTGCTCGCCAGAGGTAGCCTGACTGCCATTAGTTACAGAGATGAGATCCTCAGACCCCTTGTGAGACCATATGCTGGTGCGGTTGGCCCTGGGTTCCTCCTAATGCAGGACAGTGCCAGACCTCATGTGGCTGGAGTGTGTCAGCAGTTCCTGCAAGATGAAGGCATTGAAGCTATGGACTGGCCCAACTGTTCCCCAGACTTGAATCAGATTGAACACATCTGGGACATCATGTCTCGCACCATCCACCAATGCTTTAGTCCAGGTCTGGGACGAGATCCCTCAGGAGACCATCCGCCGCCTCATCAGGAGCATGCCCAGGCGTTGTAAGGAGGTCATACAGGCACGTGGAGGCCACACACACTACTGAGCGTCATTTCCTTGTCTTGAGGCATTTCCACTGAAATTGGATCAGCCTGTATTTTAATTTTTCACTTTGATTTTGAGCATCGTTCCAAATCCAGGCCTCCGTGGGATATTGATTTTGATTTACATAGATAATTTTTGTTTTAGGGTATGTGCACACGTTCAGGATTTCTTGCAGAAATTTCCTGACAAAAACCGGACATTTCTACCAGAAATCCGCATGCGTTTTTTTGCGCGTTTTTCCCAATGCATTAAATAGAGGGAAAAACGCGCAAAATTAATGAACATGCTGCTTTTATTCAGTGATATCTAGGATGTGGTATCTTAGTGTTCTCTTTATTTTTTTGAGCAGTGTATATATGCTAGACTTGCTGTGTTATGTTGACTATGAATGACCATATGATCGGCTGAGGTCTGTATCCTAAAGTGAAAGATTTTTTTTTTTTGGGGGCTAAAACAATAGTCAAGGTGCATACAAATTCATCTCTACTGATCTTAAAGGGAACCTGTCACCCCCAAAATCGAAGGTGAGCTAAGCCCACCAGCAACATGGGCTTATCTAAGCATTCTGGAATGCTGTAGATAAGCCACCCCCCCCCCCCCCCCCCCATGTATCCTAAAAGATGAGAACTAACCTCTTTTTCTCATCTTTCAAGATACATCGGGGTGGTTTAGCTCATCTTCGATTTTGGGGGTGACAGGTTCCCTTTAACCCCTCTGTGACCTTAGACGTACTATCCCGTCGAGGTGCCCTGGGCTTATCTGACCCTGGACGGGATAGTACGTCATAGCCGATCGGCCGCGCTCACGGGGGGAGCGCGGCCGATCGCGGCCGGGTGTCAGCTGCTTATCGCAGCTGACATCCGGCACTATGTGCCAGGAGCGGTCACGGACCGCCCCCGGCACATTAACCCCTGGCACACCGCGATCAAAGATGATCGCGATGTGCCGGCGGTACAGGGAAGCACCGCGCAGGGAGGGGGCTCCCTGCGGGCTTCCCTGAGCCCCCCGCAGCAACGCGATGTGATCGCGTTGCTGCGAGGGTCTCCTCACCTCCCTCCCTGCTCGAGCCCCGGATCCAAGATGGCCGCGGATCCGGGTCCTGCAGGGAGGGAGGTGGCTTCACAGAGCCTGCTCAGAGCAGGCACTGTGAAGCAGCCTGCACTCCTATCAGATCAGTGATCTGACAGAGTGCTGTGCAAACTGTCAGATCACTGATCTGTGATGTCCCCCCCTGGGACAAAGTAAAAAAGTAAAAAAAAAAATTTCCAAATGTGTAAAAAAAATAAAAAAAAATATTCCAAAATAATGAAAAAAAAAAAAAAATATTATTCCCATAAATACATTTCTTCATCTAAATAAAAAAAAAAAACCAATAAAAGTACACATATTTAGTATCGCCGCGTCCGTAACGGCCCGACCTATAAAACTGGCCCACTAGTTAACCCCTTCAGTAAACACCGTAAGAAAAAAAAAAAAAAAACGAGGCAAAAAACAACGCTTTATTATCATACCGCCGAACAAAAAGTGGAATAACACGCGATCAAAAGGACAGATATAAATAACCATGGTACCGCTGAAAGCGTCATATTGTCCCGCAAAAAAAGAGCCGCCATACAGCATCATCAGCAAAAAAATAAAAAAGTTATAGTCCTGAGAATAAAGCGATGCAAAAATAATTATTTTTTCTGTAAAATAGTTTTTATCGTATAAAAGCACCAAACCATAAAAAAATGATATAAATGAGGTATCGCTGTAATCGTACTGACCCGAAGAATAAAACTGATTTATCAATTTTACCAAACGCGGAACGGTATAAACGCCTCCCCCAATAGAAATTCATGAATAGCTGGCTTTTGGTCATTCTTCCTCACAAAAATCGGAATAAAAAGCGATAAAAAAATGTCACGTGCCCAAAAATGTTTTCAATAAAAACGTCAACTCGTCCCGCAAAAAACAAGACCTCACATGACTCTGTGGACCAAAATATGGAAAAATTATAGCTCTCAAAATGTGGTATTGCAAAAAATATTTTTTGCAATAAAAAGGGTCTTTCAGTGTGTGACGGCTGCCAATCATAAAAATCCGCTAAAAAACTCGCTATAAAAGTAAATCAAACCCCCCTTCATCACCCCCTTAGTTAGGGAAAAATAAAAAAAAATGTATTTATTTCCATTTTCCCATTAGGGCTAGGGTTAGGGCTAGGGTTAGGGCTAGGGTTAGGGCTAGGGCTAGGGTTAGGGCTAGGGTTAGGGCTAGGGTTAGGGCTAGGGTTAGGGTTAGGGCTAGGGTTAGGGCTAGGGTTAGGGCTAGGGTTAGGGCTAGGGTTAGGGCTAGGGCTAGGGTTAGGGCTAGGGTTAGGGCTAGGGTTAGGGCTAGGGTTAGGGCTAGGGTTAGGGTTAGGGCTAGGGTTAGGGCTAGGATTAGGGTTAGGGTTAGGGTTGGGGCTACAGTTAGGGTTGGGGCTAAAGTTAGGGTTAGGGTTTAGATTACATTTACAGTTGGGAATAGGGTTGGGATTAGGGTTAGGGGTGTGTCAGGGTTAGAGGTGTGGTTAGGGTTACCGTTGGAATTAGGGTTAGGGGTGTGTTTAGATTAGGGTTTCAGTTATAATTGGGGGGTTTCCACTGTTTCGGCACATCAGGGGCTCTCCAAACACGACATGGCGTCCGATCTCAATTCCAGCCAATTCTGCGTTGAAAAAGTAAAACAGTGCTCCTTCCCTTCCGAGCTCTCCTGTGTGCCCAAACAGGGGTTTACCCCAACATATGGGGTATCAGCGTACTCAGGACAAATTGGACAACAACTTTTGTGGACCAATTTCTCCTGTTACCCTTGGGAAAATACAAAACTGGGGGCTAAAAAATAATTTTTGTGGGAAAACAAAAAGATTTTTTATTTTCACGGCTCTGCGTTATAAACTGTAGTGAAACACTTGGGGGTTCAAAGTTCTCACAACACATCTAGATAAGTTCATTGAGGGGTCTAGTTTCCAATATGGGGTCACTTGTGGGGGGTTTCTACTGTTTAGGTACATTAGGGGCTCTGCAAACGCAATGTGACGCCTGCAGACCAATCCATCTAAGTCTGCATTCCAAATGATGCTCCTTCCCTTCCGAGCCCTCCCATGCGCCCAAACGGTGGTTCCCCCCCACATATCGGGTATCAGCGTACTCAGGACAAATTGGACAACAACTTTTGTGGACCAATTTCTCCTGTTACCCTTGGGAAAATACAAAACTGGGGGCTAAAAAATAATTTTTGTGGGAAAACAAAAAGATTTTTTATTTTCACGGCTCTGCGTTATAAACTGTAGTGAAACACTTGGGGGTTCAAAGTTCTCACAACACATCTAGATAAGTTCATTGAGGGGTCTAGTTTCCAATATGGGGTCACTTGTGGGGGGTTTCTACTGTTTAGGTACATTAGGGGCTCTGCAAACGCAATGTGACGCCTGCAGACCAATCCATCTAAGTCTGCATTCCAAATGATGCTCCTTCCCTTCCGAGCCCTCCCATGCGCCCAAACGGTGGTTCCCCCCCACATATCGGGTATCAGCGTACTCAGGACAAATTGGACAACAACATTTAGGGTCCAATTTCTCCTGCTAACCTTGGAAAAATACAAAACTGGGGGCTAAAATATAATTTTTGTGGAAAAAAAAATATTTTTTATTTGCATGGCTCTGCGTTATAAACTGTAGTGAAATACTTGGGGGTTCAAAGCTCTCACAACACATCAAGATGAGTTCCTTAGGGGGTCTACTTTCCAAAATGGTGTCACTTGTGGGGGGTTTCTACTGTTTAGGTACATTAGGGGCTCTGCAAACGCAATGTGACGCCTGCAGACCATTCCATCTAAGTCTGCATTCCAAATGGCGCTCCTTCCCTTCCGAACCCTCCCATGCGCCCAAACGGTGGTTCCCCCCCACATATGGGGTATCAGCGTACTCAGGACAAATTGGACAACAACTTTTGTGGTCCAATTTCTCCTCTTACCCTAGGGAAAATACAAAACTGGGGGCTAAAAAATAATTTTTGTGGGAAAAAAATTTTGTTTTATTTTTATGGCTCTGCATTATAAACTTCTGTGAAGCCCTTGGTGGGTCAAAGTGCTCACCACACATCCAGATAAGTTCCTTAGGGGGTCTACTTTCCAAAATGGTGTCACTTGTGGGGGGTTTCAATGTTTAGGCACATCAGTGGCTCTCCAAACGCAACATGGCGTCCCATCTCAATTCCTGTCAATTTTGCATTGAAAAGTCAAACGGCGCTCCTTCCCTTCCGAGCTCTCCCATGCGCCCAAACAGTGGTTTACTGCCACATATGGGGTATCAGCGTACTCGGGACAAATTGGACAACAACTTTTGAGGTCCAATTTCTTCTCTTACCCTTGGAAAAATAAAAAATTGGGGGCAAAAATATAATTTTTGTGAAAAAATATGATTTTTTATTTTTACGGTTCTGCATTATAAACTTCTGTGAAGCACTTGGTGGGTCAAAGTGCTCACCACACCTCTAGATAAGTTCCTTAGGGGGTCTACTTTCCAAAATGGTGTCACTTGTGGGGGGTTTCAATGTTTAGGCACATCAGTGGCTCTCCAAACGCAACATGGCGTCCCATCTCAATTCCTGTCAATTTTGCATTGAAAAGTCAAACGGCGCTCCTTCCCTTCCGAGCTCTCCCATGCGCCCAAACAGTGGTTTACTGCCACATATGGGGTATCAGCGTACTCGGGACAAATTGGACAACAACTTTTGAGGTCCAATTTCTTTTCTTACCCTTGGAAAAATAAAAAATTGGGGGCAAAAATATAATTTTTGTGAAAAAATATGATTTTTTATTTTTACGGTTCTGCATTATAAACTTCTGTGAAGCACTTGGTGGGTCAAAGTGCTCACCACACCTCTAGATAAGTTCCTTAGGGGGTCTACTTTCCAAAATGGTGTCACTTGTGGGGGGTTTCAATGTTTAGGCACATCAGTGGCTCTCCAAACGCAACATGGCGTCCCATCTCAATTTCTGTCAATTTTGCATTGAAAAGTCAAACTGCGCTCCTTCCCTTCCGAGCTCTCCCATGCGCCCAAACAGTGGTTTACTGCCACATATGGGGTATCAGCGTACTCAGGACAAATTGGACAACAACTTTTGAGGTCCAATTTCTTCTCTTACCCTTGGAAAAATAAAAAATTGGGGGCAAAAATATAATTTTTGTGAAAAAATATGATTTTTTATTTTTACGGTTCTGCATTATAAACTTCTGTGAAGCACTTGGTGGGTCAAAGTGCTCACCACACATCCAGATAAGTTCCTTAGGGGGTCTACTTTCCAAAATGGTGTCACTTGTGGGGGGTTTCAATGTTTAGGCACATCAGTGGCTCTCCAAACGCAACATGGCGTCCCATCTCAATTCCTGTCAAGTTTGCATTGAAAAGTCAAATAGCGCTCCTTCCCTTCCGAGCTCTCCCATGCGCCCAAACAGTGGTTTACTGCCACATATGGGGTATCAGCGTACTCAGGACAAATTGGACAACAACTTTTTGGGTCCAATTTCTCCTGTTACCCTTGGTAAAATAAAACAAATTGGAGCTGAAGTAAATTTTTTGTGTAAAAAAGTTAAATGTTCATTTTTATTTAAACATTCCAAAAATTCCTATTAAACACCTGAAGGGTTAATAAACTTCTTGAATGTGGTTTTGAGCACCTTGAGGGGTGCAGTTTTTAGAATGGTGTCACACTTGGGCATTTTCTATCATATAGACCCCTCAAAATGACTTCAAATGAGACGTGGTCCCTAAAAAAAAATGGTGTTGTAAAAATGAGAAATTGCTGGTCAACTTTTAACCCTTATAACTCCCTAACAAAAAAAAAAATTGGTTCCAAAATTATGCTGATGTAAAGGAGACATGTGGGAAATGTTACTTATTAAGTATTTTGTGTGACATATCTCTGTGATTTAATTGCATAAAAATTCAAAGTTTGAAAATTGCGAAATTTTCAAAATTTTCGCCAAATTTCCGTTTTTTTCACAAATAAACGCAGGTACTATCAAAGAAATTTTACCACTATCATGAAGTACAATATGTCACGAGAAAACAATGTCAGAATCACCAGGATCCGTTGAAGCGTTTCGGAGTTATAACCTCATAAAGGGACAGTGGTCAGAATTGTAAAAATTGGCCTGGTCATTAACGTGCAAACCACCCTTGGGGGTAAAGGGGTTAAAGAATAACGAATGCCCCTGGTCTTGGAGAATTTTCTTTTTTTAAATTAAGGTATGTAGTTACTTAAAGTAATTATATTTTGTGAGTTTGATTGGCTGCAGATGTAGGCACATGTTACCTTGGTCCAACAGGTTTTATTGGCAGCATTTCAAGATTTAGGGTAAGTTCACACTAGGTGTTTTTACTGCAGGTGCTTTTTCGGTAGCAAAACCTGATCTCTTGGCAGGAAAGAAACTGCATAAAAAACATGATATTTTTTTTCTTGCGTTTGTTTGCAGCGGTTTTGGCATGCTAGATTTTTCTCTTGTGCATGGTGATAAAGTTTGGGGGGAAAAATAAAGTCCTATTCTATAGAATCCGGTTTTGGCACAAAAGAAGCAGCTAAACCTGATACCTGTGTTTTTTTTTCACCGCCCATTCATTTCAATGGGTGATGAGCGCTGAAAAAAAAAAAAAAAAAGACCCGTGACCTGCTCCATTGTGCAAAAAACCATGCAAAGCTTTGATGGTACTGTAAAACACAGCTGGAAATTTGCATAAAAAATGCTGCAAAAAACCGCCTAGTGTGAACTTAGCCCCAGATTGTGAATGGAGCCGCCTGCTGCAGTGTTGTAGCATGGGGACATGTGCGCACGTTTCTTATTTGCAGCAGAAAACGCTGCTTCAAATTCTGCAGTGTTGACAGGAAAAGCACTGCGTTAAATCTGCACCTTTTTTTCCATGTCATTCATTTGAATGGGTGAAAAACGCTCGTAGAATTGTCATGCGGCTGATTTGAAACTTCTTGAAATCTGCAAGATAAAAACCAGCAACGTTTGCATGAGAGATCGGAAATCTAATTCACTTCACAGGTGCTGTAAAAGACTGCTTTTTTCATGGCAAACGCAGCGTGTGAACATACCCTTACGGTACCTGACACCTGTCCACATGATGCTTCCATGCTTGTATTTTGGTTAGTTAACCTGGAGCCTCATAACGAATTCACTTTATTTTTTTGTGCTTTTTTTTTTTTTTCCTGCCATTTTTTATTTGAATTATTTTAAATGTATTTTCCACTTTAATACGCTTTGCAGCATTTGTGATGACAGATCAGCAGAGTCTGACAAGCGCTGTAGTGTTCTGTATGAATACTGTATAGCTTGTCCTGGCGATGGCGGGTGCATGAGTTGGCACTCTCGTCTCTATTCATTGTTGGGCTGTTATCACACAATGTCATTTGTGTTCTGCTCCGAACGCTCAGACTCCACCCTCCGTTCCTACTAAATAAACACGCGCGCTTGGTTTCGTTGGCAGCTCTCCCCTTGACGCGTAGACGGATGTTTAGCGCAGACCACCATCTACTACGTTAGCCGATCCCTGTTCTTAGATTGTCCTTTCTTTTGTGTGAGCCTCCGGAACTTCTTGTCTGGTTGAGGAAGCCGGGTTTGAATTCATGACTGCTTCTTAAAGAGTTCGCCTAAGGAGTTAAAAATATCAATATTTGTGTCAACAACCGGTGAGAATGTTTTGTAGACAGAAGGGAAGTGTAAGTACTGAGTGTATGTACCGTCTGCAGGACCATGGCTTCGTCAGCGCGCAATGGAGCAGAGCTCCAGCACTGGAAGGAAGCTGGCACCGCCTTTCTACACATTGCTGTCGCTTATTAAAACCTTTTAGAGATGTTTTCACACCTCGTCAGAAGTTATTCCTTCCTCTTTAAAGGGTTGTCTGTGCCCCAAAATTATGTATCTGAGCTTAAGAGTGAGTTCTACAACTTGCTGCTATTGTTCAGTTAGGCCAGGTGTCAAACTATAAGGGTTCCTGCAGACAAACATAAAAATCAGACTAGTGACATCCGTCGTTTTGACAGCTATCATTCATCCTCATGTTACTCTATGGGACCGTGCACACCGATGGCGTGTGTGACACCGATCCAGCGATGTCTTCACTGGTAACCAGGGTAAACATCGGGTAACTAAACGCAGGGCCGCGCTTAGTAACCCGATGTTTACGCTGGTTACCATGCTAAAAGTAAAAAAAAACAAACACTAGATACTTACCTACAGCTGTCTGTCCTCCAGCACTGCGCTCTGCACTCCTCCTGTACTGGCTGTGAGCCGGAAAGCAGAGCGGTGACGTCACCGCTCTGCTTTCCGGCTCCCAGCCAGTACAGGAGGAGTGCAGAGAAGCAGAGCGCAGCGCTGGAGGACAGACGGCTGTAGGTAAGTATGTACTGTTTTTTTTTTTTTTACTTTTAGCATGGTAACCAGGGTAAACATCGGGTTACTAAGCGCGGCCCTGCGCTTAGTTACCCGATGTTTACCCTGGTTACCGGCATCGTTGGTCGCTGGAGAGCGGTCTGTGTGACAGCTCTCCAGCGACCAAACAGCGACGCTGCAGCGATTCGGATCGTTGTCGGTATCGCTGCAGCGTCGCTAAATGTGAAGGGGCCTTTAGCTCACCTTCGATTTTGGGGGTGACAGGTTCCCTTTAAGATCAGTAGAGATGAATTTGTATGCACCTTGACTATTGTTTTAGCCCAAAAAAAAAAAAAAAATCTTTCACTTTAGGATACAGACCTCAGCCGATCATATGGTCATTCATAGTCAACATAACACAGCAAGTCTAGCATATATACACTGCTCAAAAAAATAAAGAGAACACTAAGATACCACATCCTAGATATCACTGAATAAAAGCAGCATGTTCATTAATTTTGCGCGTTTTTCCCTCTATTTAATGCATTGGGAAAAACGCGCAAAAAAACGCATGCGGATTTCTGGTAGAAATGTCCGGTTTTTGTCAGGAAATTTCTGCAAGAAATCCTGAACGTGTGCGCATACCCTAAAACAAAAATTATCTATGTAAATCAAAATCAATATCCCACGGAGGCCTGGATTTGGAACGATGCTCAAAATCAAAGTGAAAAATTAAAATACAGGCTGATCCAATTTCAGTGGAAATGCCTCAAGACAAGGAAATGACGCTCAGTAGTGTGTGTGGCCTCCACGTGCCTGTATGACCTCCTTACAACGCCTGGGCATGCTCCTGATGAGGCGGCGGATGGTCTCCTGAGGGATCTCCTCCCAGACCTGGACTAAAGCATTGGTGGATGGTGCGAGACATGATGTCCCAGATGTGTTCAATCTGATTCAAGTCTGGGGAACAGTTGGGCCAGTCCATAGCTTCAATGCCTTCATCTTGCAGGAACTGCTGACACACTCCAGCCACATGAGGTCTGGCATTGTCCTGCATTAGGAGGAACCCAGGGCCAACCGCACCAGCATATGGTCTCACAAGGGGTCTGAGGATCTCATCTCTGTACCTAATGGCAGTCAGGCTACCTCTGGCGAGCACATGGAGGACGTGCGGTCCTCCAAAGAAATGCCACCCCACACCATTACTGACCCACTTCTTTTGTGTGAGCCTCCGGCACTTCTTGTCTGGTTGAGGAAGCCGGGTTTGAATTCATGACTGCTTCTTAAAGAGTTCGCCTAAGGAGTTAAAAATATCAATATTTGTGTCAACAACCGGTGAGAATGTTTTGTAGACAGAAGGGAAGTGTAAGTACTGAGTGTATGTACCGTCTGCAGGACCATGGCTTCGTCAGCGCACAATGGAGCAGAGCTCCAGCACTGGAAGGAAGCTGGCACCGCCTTTCTACACATTGCTGTCGCTTATTAAAACCTTTTAGAGATGTTTTCACACCTCGTCAGAAGTTATTCCTTCCTCTTTAAAGGGTTGTCTGTGCCCCAAAATTATGTATCTGAGCTTAAGAGTGAGTTCTACAACTTGCTGCTATTGTTCAGTTAGGCCAGGTGTCAAACTATAAGGGTTCCTGCAGACAAACATAAAAATCAGACTAGTGACATCCGTCGTTTTGACAGCTATCATTCATCCTCATGTTACTCTATGGGACCGTGCACATTTCCGTTTTTTTTTTTTCCTCCGCAAATCGCAGCAAAAGACGAATCCAATTATCATCGCACTTGGCTATTCAAGTATATGGGTCCATGGAAAAAATGATATCTCACTCGGATGACATCCAAGTGCGGCCAGATTTTCACGGACTACCTGATCACGCTCTGATTTACATAATCTGATCGATTTTTTTCGGATGAGATAAAAACAGTCATGTGACCCTAGCCTAATAGTAAGTTATACTCATGGCAGAAAGTGTTGGCACCCTTGAAATTGTTACAGAAAGTTAAGTATTTCTCACAGAAAATTACTGTAATTGCACCTTTTGTTATACACTTGTTTATTTCCTTTGCGTGTATTGGAACACACCCCAAATTTTTTTTTTTTAAAAAAAAAAAGGCAAATTGAACATAATTTCACACACAACCACAAAAATGGGCCAGACACAATTGTTGGCACCCTCAGCTTAATATTTGGTTGAACACCCCTTGGAATAAATAACTGCAATCAATTGATTTCTATAAGCATCAACAAGCTTTGTACACCTCCCGACTGGAATTCTGGATCACTCTTCTTGGGCAAACTGCTCCCGGCCACATATTTGAAGGCTGGCTTCTCCCAACAGCAGGTCTAAGATCTCTCTACAGGGAGTTTAGGTCTGGACCCATTGCTGGCTCCTTGAGAACTCGCCTATGTTGTTTCCATCCCTTTCTGGGTGCTTGTTGAAGTATGTTTGGGGTCATTGTCCTGCTGGAAGACCCATGACCTAGGACGCAAACCCATAGATTGCGACCCAAAGTCCTCTGGTAATCTTCAGATTTCCTGATGCCTTGCACACAGTCAATACATCCGATGCCAGAGGCAGCAGAACAAGTAACAATTTGCCATGAGGCAACTAATCCCTTAACCAAAAACCTGAAATTTAACTTTTATTATTAATGACTAAAGGAAACAAAATATTAAATAAAACTCGCACAAAATCCGTTTGAATTGGTGGGCACCAGCGTGCTAGTATCAGCATACTTTGAGTACTAAAAGTCCTACCTATATATTTATATTATTTCATTTAGGTGTGTGGATCAAGGTACGGCCGCTACCTCTATACCACATCTATTGCCCCAAGAAAATTCATTGACCTGCTGTTAAAATCTGCCCTAAGCCTCCCCAACACGTTTCGCCAGTAACCCTGGCGTCATCAGGGGATTGAGGCTTTAGCTTTATAGGGTGCCATAGGTTACATACATAGGTTACAGGTCAGGGATCATCTATAGGGTGGACGTAGTGTGCACTTTTAGCATGGTGTGTGTTACTGTATGTTGTTTGTCCCTTTTTACTTGAATAAAGGTATAACTTTTTATCAGTCTTTAATGGGAAACAGTCGTTTACCCACAATTTTGGATGATTTTTGAGGTTTTGTGTGTACTTATGTCCAATTTCTCTTTCAACCCTCCCCCACCCCCCCTTCCCCGTGTTTTCATGTTGTTCCAATAAACACAAAGGAAATAAAAATAAAATTGCAATAATTTTCTGGGAGAAATACTTAATTTTGTGGAACAGTTTAAAGGGTGCCATCACTTTCGCCCATGATTGTATATAATATATTCTTTAAAGCTCATTTTTGCTTGCCAATCCCCTTCAGGGGGAGTTAATTTGGTGCTTTACTACTTTAGAAAATTCTGTTTCAAAAGCCATCCATTGTCCTGTATGGGAGAAAATAGTGCACAAAATACTTGAAGGTTGCCCCTTGTGATATTACACGTGAAAATGGGCAACACGGTGGCTGAAACGTGCTGACTTTCGCATTTGTATTGATTTACTGTCCTTATGACAATATAAGAAGTCTCGCAGTGGAAAATGTTTGGTTGAAGGTACGATTTGGTCATGTGGAATTTCAACCAATCTTTAAAGGGGAAGCCATGAGAAAATGACCGACGTAAATCAGGTTTTTGTCTTAACTTCCAAAAATAAAATTAATCCAATTTTTTTTTCCCCACATAATCTGTATTAAAAATAGAAGTCTTCCAATATGTACACTGGTCACGAGGGGCTTATTTGAACACTAACTTCCTCTGTGTGAAGGACACGTACGCTACATTAGCAGCAATGAGCAGACTGACCCCATCTTTTATATTTAACTAGATGGCAGCCCGATTCTAAAGAATCGGGAGTCTTGAATCCATATATACTTTATTTATTCAAATGTAAGAATAATACAATTAATAAATAATCGTAAGAAAGAACAAAAATAATAGGCAGTATATGGAGAAAACACCAAACAAAAGTTCAAAATTGGTGTGAAAATGTCACTGAACCACTTCACAACTAAATATATATAGTTTTGGTAAATGGTATTATCATTTTTTTGACGAAATTCGGCAGGAGCTTGAAGAGCAACGTCACTGGGCCCGCCTCCACGCAGTAGAAACTTGCTGTGAGGTAAAAATTCAAAAATCACACCAAAATGGCGGGCGGAGTGTGTCACAGTACGGCACGTTTCTGATTGGTCGCTCGCAGCAGGCGGCAACCAATCAGACACTGGACACTGTTGACGTCACTTATCTCCGGACATTATCTCCGGACATTATCTCCGGACATTATCTCCGGACAAAGCCACGGAAGTTGGCACAAATTGCAGGAAGTAGTATTCTAGGCAATTATATATTAGATCCTCTAATGAGCGCGTGCCGTGGCCAATTGTGAACGGTGGATCCTCTGTTATCTATCCTAATAATTCTTCCTCTGATGATAATGAGCCTGCTGAAAGGATACGAGTACAAAATGCCCCCAGTAGCCAGTTTGAAAACTGCAAGATTACTAATTTTGTTTTATTATTAAAAAAAAAAGTTTTTTTTTTTTTCCCCCTTATACTTGTAACACAAACCTGATTTTAAACAATAGTTGTTTTCTGATAATAGCCTGCTTTTATGCTGAGGGGTTCGGCAGCGATTATTTTCTACATTAAATTAAACATGCACATCTTATATATAATTGCCTAGAATACTACTTCCTGCAATTTGTGCCAACTGCCGTGGCTTTGTCCGGAGCTAATGTCCGGAGCTAATGTCCGGAGATAAGTGACGTCAACAGTGTCCAGTGTCTGATTGGTTGCCGCCTGCTGCGAGCGACCAATCAGAAACGTGCCGTACTGTGACACACTCCGCCCGCCATTTTGGTGTGATTTTTGAATTTTTACCTCACAGCAAGTTTCTACTGCGTGGAGGCGGGCCCAGTGACGTTGCTCTTCAAGCTCCTGCCGAATTTCGTCAAAAAAATGATAATACCATTTACCAAAACTATATATATTTAGTTGTGAAGTGGTTCAGTGACATTTTCACACCAATTTTGAACTTTTGTTTGGTGTTTTCTCCATATACTGTGAGCCCTCGCGGGCAGGGTCCTCATTCCTCCTGTACCAGTTATGACTTGTATTGTTTAAGATTATTGTACTTGTTTTCATTATGTATACCCCTCCTCACATGTAAAGCGCCATGGAATAAATGGCGCTATAACAATAAATAATAATAATAATAATAATAATATACTGCCTATTATTTTTGTTCTTTCTTACTATTATTTATTAATTGTATTATTCTTACATTTGAATAAATAAAGTATATATGGATTCTAGACTCCCGATTCTTTAGAATCGGGCTGCCATCTAGTCAGAGTTAAATAAATAAAATTCAATCTAGCTTTCTCTCTAGGCACCATCCATGGCTCACCCAGCTGTTGGGGCCCAGTTTTCTAGTGGGGATTCTCATAGCATAGAGCTATTTTTCGACATTTCCGGTAATGTGATGTGCTTCTATAATGGATCATTTGACAAGTATACAGTGGTTGCTTTGATATGGAGGTGTTACTGTATCTCTTTGATTCGGCTTTGCAGCAACTGTTCACTTTGCTGAGTGCTCTTGTGTCTTCGGCACATGATTGGGCAAATCCAGATGCAGAGTGAGGTGGCCGATGTACCTAGAATGCGTTCCTGGTAGCTAACTTTCTGTTGATGTCTATGAATAGACTGATTCCTTGGCTTCTAAAATCAGAAACTTCTGTGGTCTAACTCATGAGAAGAGGAAAACTGCTGTACCGCTATGTTCTTAGTCTGTAGCACTTGCGGTACATCACAGCTAGCATTCGTGTTGTCGGTGTTGGAGCAGCGCCTGTACCCTTCCATAAAAATAATTTGCTCCATTGATAAATTATCAGCATCATGATGGTGTTCAGGTTTTTCATCCGAAAGTGGAAACCATCTGAATTCCTTAGAAGGGTAGGTCCGTATTCTGTGCGGAAATGAACCGGTGTAAATTTTATATCCCCAGCATGTTGGTGACTGTGGATATAATCTATGGGGAAATCAAGAGTACGACCAAACTCCATTTGTCGCAGTTGTTGCTGCAGATTCTTAATGGATCCACGGTAGACCTCATAGGTGAGGGGTAACAAAACAAAAACGACCTACCTCCCTGGGGCTTTTGTGGCTCATTTGCCTGTAATGCTGGTGTTGGTGTCTTGGCCCGTCTGACCGTGGTTACCAAATCGCAGGCTACAGCGATCAGACATCTTGAGACCTCAGAGGTGACTAGATAATGCAGGGACTAGCAGTGCACCAAACAAGACCCACGCAAGCACATGTGGAGGTGAATATAGTGGTATATGTGTGTGTGTGTGTATATATAGCTATACAGGTCCTTCTCAAAAAATTAGCATATAGTGTTAAATTTCATTATTTACCATAATGTAATGATTACAATTAAACTTTCATATATTATAGATTCATTATCCACCAACTGAAATTTGTCAGGTCTTTTTATTGTTTAAATACTGATGATTTTGGCATACAACTCCTGATAACCCAAAAAACCTGTCTCAATAAATTAGCATATTTCACCCATCCAATCAAATAAGTGTTTTTT
This sequence comes from Ranitomeya imitator, assembly GCF_032444005.1. Classification (NCBI taxonomy): domain Eukaryota; kingdom Metazoa; phylum Chordata; class Amphibia; order Anura; family Dendrobatidae; genus Ranitomeya; species Ranitomeya imitator. The sequence goes on from NC_091287.1 coordinate 440,128,037, forward strand.
AATAACAAACAAAAAAACCATCAAATAATAATGTTCATTTATGCACTCAATACTTGGTCGGGAATCCTTTGGCAGAAATGACTGCTTCAATGCGGTGTGGCATGGAGGCAATCAGCCTGTGACACTGCTGAGATGTTATGGAGGCCCAAGATGCTTCAATAGCGGCCTTAAGCTCATCCAGAGTGTTGGGTCTTGCGTCTCTCAACTTTCTCTTCACAATATCCCACAGATTCTCTATGGGGTTCAGGTCAGGAGAGTTGGCAGGCCAATTGAGCACAGTAATACCATGGTCAGTAAACCATTTACCAGTGGTTTTGGCACTGTGAGCAGGTGCCAGGTCGTGCTGAAAAATGAAATCTTCATCTCCATAAAGCATTTCAGCCGATGGAAGCATGAAGTGCTCCAAAATCTCCTGATAGCTAGCTGCATTGACCCTGCCCTTGATGAAACACAGTGGACCAACACCAGCAGCTGACATGGCACCCCACACCATCACTGACTGTGGGTACTTGACACTGGACTTCAGGCATTTTGGCATTTCCTTCTCCCCAGTCTTCCTCCAGACTCTGGCACCTTGATTTCCGAATGACATGCAAAATTTGCTTTCATCAGAAAAAAGTACTTGGGACCACTTAGCAACAGTCCAGTGCTGCTTCTCTGTAGCCCAGGTCAGGCGCCTCTGCGGCATGTGGCACCTGTAGCCCATTTCCTGCACACGCCTGTGCACGGTGGCTCTGGATGTTTCCACACCAGACTCAGTCCACTGCTTCCTCAGGTTCCCCAAGGTCTGGAATCGGTCCTTCTCCACAATCTTCCTCAGGGTCCGGTCTCCTCTTCTCGTTGTACAGCGTTTTCTGCCACATTGTTTCCTTCCAACAGACTTACCATTGAGGTGCCTTGATACAGCACTCTGGGAACAGCCTATTTGTTGAGAAATTTCTTTCTGGGTCTTACCCTCTTGCTTGAGGGTGTCAATGATGGCCTTCTTGACATCTGTCAGGTCGCTAGTCTTAAGGTACTGTCACACTAGACGATATCGCTAGCGATCCGTGACGTTGCAGCGTCCTCGCTAGCGATATCGTCCAGTGTGACAGGCAGCAGCGATCAGGCCCCTGCTGGGAGATCGCTGGTCGGGGAAGAAAGTCCAGAACTTTATTTCGTCGCTGGACTCCCCGTAGACATCGCTGAATCGGCGTGTGTGACACCGATTCAGCGATGTCTTTGCTGGTAACCAGGGTAAACATCGGGTAACTAAGCGCAGGGCCGCGCTTAGTAACCCGATGTTTACCCTGGTTACTATCCTAAAAGTAAAAAAACAAACACTACATACTTACCTAACGCTGTCTGTCCTCCAGCGCTGTGCTCTGCACTCCTCCTGCTCTGGCTGTGAGCGTCGGTCAGCCGGAAAGCAGAGCGGTGACGTCACCGCTCTGCTTTCTGGCTGCCCGGCGCTCACAGCCAGACCAGAGAAGCAGAGCGCCGAGGACAGACAGCAGAAGGTAAGTATGTAGCGTTTGTTTTTTTACTTTTTAGGATGGTAACCAGGGTAAACATCGGGTTACTAAGCGCGGCCCTGCGCTTAGTTACCCGATGTTTACCCTGGTTACCGGGGACCTCGGGATCGTTGGTCGCTGGAGAGCTGTCTGTGTGACAGCTCTCCAGCGACCAAACAGCGACGCTGCAGCGATCCGGATCGTTGTCGGTATCGCTGCAGCGTTGCTATGTGTGATGGTACCTTTACCCATGATGGGGGTTTTGAGTAATGAACCAGGCAGGGAGTTTATAAAAGCCTCAGGTATCTTTTGCATGTGTTTAGAGTTAATTAGTTGATTCAGAAGATTAGGGTAATAGGTCGTTTAGAGAACCTTTTCTTGATATGCTAATTTATTGAGACAGGTTTTTTGGGTTATCAGGAGTTGTATGCCAAAATCATCAGTATTAAAACAATAAAAGACCTGACAAATTTCAGTTGGTGGATAATGAATCTATAATATATGAAAGTTTAATTGTAATCATTACATTATGGTAAATAATGAAATTTAACACTATATGCAAATTTTTTGAGAAGGACCTGTATAGCTATCTATCTATCTATCTATCTATCTATCTATCTATCTATCTATCTATCTATCTATCTATCTATCTATCTATCTATCTATCTATCTATATATATATCTATATATATAATTGTCTAAGGGTTTTTCCGTCTGTCTGTCTGTCCTGGAAATCCCGCGTCTCTGATTGGTCGAGGCTGCCAGGCCTCAACCAATCAGCGACGGGCACAGTATCGACGTAGAAATCCCGCGTCTGATTGGTCGAAGCCGCCAGGCCTCGACCAATCAGCGACGGGCACAGTATCGACGTAGATGTCATAATGGTTGCCATGGCGACGATGTCATAAAGGTTGCCTCGACCAATCAGCGACGGGCACAATCTGCCGTGAATTCTGGAATCATCATTGTCCATATACTACGGGGACATGCATATTCTAGAATACCCGATGCGTTAGAATCGGGCCACAATCTAGTATATCTATAATTTATTATTATTTATTTTTTCCTCAAATTAATGGGAACACTTAAAATAAATTCCCACATCCTAGATATCACTGAATGAAATATTCCAATTGTAAATCTTTATTCATTACATAGTGGAATGTGTTGACAACAATAAAACCTAAAAGTTATCAATGTAAATCACAACTAATATCCCATGGAGGTCAGGAGTTGGAATGATGCTCAAAATCAAAGTGAAAAATTAAGTTACATGCTGATCCAAATTCAGTGGAAATGCCTCAAGACAAGGAAATGATGCTCAATAGTGTGTGTGGCCTCCACATGCCTGTATGATCTCCCTACAACGCCTGGGCATGCTCCTGATGAGGCGGCGGATGGTCTCCTGAGGGATCTCCTCCCAGACCTGGACTAAATCATCCGCCAAATCCTGGACAGTCTGTGGTGCAACGTGACGTTGGTGGATGGCGCGAGACATGATGTCCCAGATGTGTGCAATCAGATTCAGGTCTGGGGAACGGGCGGGCCAGTCCATAGCTTCAATGCCTTCATCTTGCAGGAACTGCTGACACACTCCAGCCACATGAGGTCTGGCATTGTCCTGCGTTAGGAGGAACCCCGGGACAACCGCACCAGCATATGGTCTCACAAGGGGTCTGAGGATCTCATCTCTGTACCTTATGGCAGTCAGGCTACCTCTGGCGAGCACATGGACAGCTGTGCAGTCCTCCAAAAAAGTGCCACCCCACACGATTACTGACCCACTGCCAAACTGGTCATGCTGAAGGATGTTGCAGGCAGCAGCTCACGCTCCATGGCGTCTCCAGACTCTCACGTCTGTCACATGTGCTCAGTGTGAACCTGCTTTCATCTACAGCACAGGGTGTCAATTTGCCAAAATGCCAAGCGTCCTGCACAGTGTTGGGCTGTGAGTACAACCCCCATCTGTGGACGACGGGCACTCAGACCATCGTCATGGAGTCGGATTTCTAACCGTTTGTGCAGACACATGCACATTTGTGGCCTGCTGGAGGTCATTTTGCAGGGCTCTGGCAGTGCTCATCCTATTCCTCCTTGCACAAAGGCTGAGGTAGCGGTCCTGCTGGCTTGTTGCCCTCCTACGTCCCCCTCCACATGTCCTGGTGTACTGGCCTGTCTCCTGGTAGCGCCTCCAACCTCTGGGCACTACGCTGACAGACACAGCAAACCTTCTTGCCGCAGCTCACATTGATATGCCATCCTGGATGAGCTGCATTACCTGATCCACTGTGTGGGTTGTAGAGTCCGTCTCATGCTACCACGAGTGTGAAAGCACAACCAACATTCAACAGTGACCAAAACCACAGCCAGAAAGCATTGGTACTGAGATGTGGTCTGTGGTCCCCACCTGCAGAACCACTCCTTTATTGAGTGTGTCTTGATAATTGCCAATAATTTCCATCTGTTGTCTATTCCATTTGCAGAACAGCAGGTGAAATTGATTGTCAATCAGTGTTGCTGACAGTATTGTTTGATTTCGCAGAAGTTTGATTTACTTGGAATTATATTGTTGTTTAAGTGCTATATATATATATATATATATATATATATATATATATATATATATATATATATATATATATATATATATATATATATATAAAATTTTACCCTATCCAAAGCCATAAATCAACAGTCACCAAAATTGACATGATTTCATAAAATTTTTCCACAGCGGATGTCTTTGATTTTGCAAATATAAATATACCATCAACTTTTTTTTTGCTGTGACATTGCTGCTTTGTACCCTAAAATGAGTATGAGATTGGAAGTAACCGCTGTGTCCCGGGAGTCTTCTTGATACTGTAGACCAGTTTTTATGTTAATGAGCATGTCATTTAAAATTTTCCACTTGACGGACCAAATCGAGATGGCGTCTCCTCCGTTTTAACAGGACTTGTATGTCCATAATTGCCATTTTCTTGCAGATTCCGTCTAAAGCGTTCCGGGCTCTGTTTACTCGTGGTGCAGTGGAGCCGAGGGAATCTGGCTTTGACAAGCATGTTTTAGTCCAATTCACGACTAGCAAATCGCGTTGTCTGGTAGTAATTTGTGGTAAATAGTAAAATAGTTTTCCTAAGTGAATGCAGCCGTCTTTCAAAACTTTGGCCTGCGCTCAGGCTACTGGACATGGTGTAGAAATTGTAACCACTTCCAGGAACTCCGCGATCTGATCTCGTACACTTTGCACTATGTCTTTTCCAGGTGTTGTACCACATAAAGCTATAGAACAGTAAAATGTGTCGGCTTACTGTAACCTAATGTTACTATTATATAGTGTCATAATTTTCTTTATTTGGAAGGGTTTTAAAGGAAAACCCAGTGCTTTCAGCTGTTCCTCTTGGTATCTGGTTGGTCCATCGTAATGGAAGCACTATATGTAGTTGGATAGTGTCGGACAGGGGTCGGCTACCTGACATTTCTGATTTCAAGTTCAATGTGGCCTAAGTCATATATACTGCTGACAGCAATCTTATACTTGCTGGACTCCCATTAAAGGGAACGTTTCCAATTTATCACCCATTTATAAGAAAGGTGATAACTCGCTGATGGAAAAGAAGGGGTGGGGGGCAGTGGCTGTGAAAACTGGGACATCCACGTTTTTGCGCATGCACTTCGAAAAGCCCCGCAGAATACTGCACTCCATTGTCTCAGGTGATTGCTTGGGGGTGGGGAGGGGGATTGGACAGTCTTTTTCTGGCTGATCTTGCACATGGAGTATTTGTTTTATATATCGTTATGAAAATCTGCATGTATGTAAATATTAAAGGGAATCGGTCAGGGGGCTCATCCCTCCTAAGTCATCTATATGAACATGTAAGTCATAGGAAGCTGTATAGAATTATACCTTGATATCTGAAATCTGATGCTTATTCCAGATAATCAACGTTTTACTTAATATGTAAATGAGCTGTATAGGATTATGGTCCGGACACTGATCTACAGTACAGGCCAAACGTTTCGACAGAGCTTCTCATTTAAAGATTTTTCTGTATTTTCATGACTATGAAAATTGTACATTCACACTGAAGGCATCAAAACTACGAATTAACACATGTGGAATTATATCCTTAACAAAAAAGTATGAAACAACTGGAAATATGTCTTACATTCTAGGTTCTTCAAAGTAGCCACCTTTTGCTTTGATGACTGCTTTGCACACTCTTGGCATTCTCTTGATGAGCTTCAAGAGGTAGTCACCGGAAATGGTTTTCACTGTGCAGAAGTCTGGTGGATACACAGCTGATAGTCCTACTGAATTGCATCATGGCAAGAGAAAAGCAGCTAAGTAAAGAAAAACGAGTGGCCATCATTACATTAAGAAATGAAGGTCAGTCAGTCTGAAAAATTGGGAAAACTTTGAAAGTGTCCCCAAGTGCAGTGGCAGAAACCATCAAGCACTACAAAGAAACTGGCTCACATGAGGATCGCCCCAGGAAAGGAAGACAAAGAGTCACCTCTGCTTGTGCAAAGCAGTCATCAAAGCAAGAGGTGGCTACTCTGAAGAACCTAGAATATAAGACATAATTTCAGTTGTTTCACACTTTTTTGTTAAGTATATAATTCCACATGTGTTAATTCATAGTTTTGATGCCTTCAGTGTGAATTTACAATTTTCATAGTCATGAAAATACAGAAAAATCTTTAAATGAGGTGTGTCCAAACTTTTGGTCTGTACTGTATATGAGAATCTGCCTCCAGAGATTATTGTAAATTAAAGGGGAGTTACCAGTGTGAGACATTGTGTCATGCTGAGTGAGGGAGAAGCTAGGTGCACAACAACCAGAAGAGGGTGGGGGAGCCCAAACAATTGGAAAGGGGGAGTGGAGACGCCTAGGCAGATCTGATAGCACCCTGTCTGCCCTTACGTCCCTAAATAGGTTCCGCACCTATCGCCGAGCAGGAACCTATTCCCTTACCGCCCCTAGCGATAGGCCCTGGATAGTGAGGGGATGATTGTAGCGCTAGTAAATCTCCACTACAACTAAAGACAAATGAGGGAATACACTTGGCTTGAGGCTGCACAAGAGAGCTCATGCCAGCAATCCTCCAACAGGCTCCAAGAAGAAATTAGTCGACTTCTTGCACTTCCAACAGACAGAGGTAAATAGAGCTATTACCGGTGCCTTGCGGAAGCGACTAAAGGTATTTAAACATTCAGCAAGGGTGTGTTAATCAGCAGCAGACTGTGGAGATCACCACAAGGTCCTAGAGGGAGAAGGATCTCACTCCACAGCAGAGATGCAAGATTCAGAAGGTGTCTGCAGAGCCTGGCGCAATGACCTTTTACAGATGGAACCAGAATGACTGTCACACCTGACCCACATGTGACTCTGGTAATGTTCCCTTCCATTCAGCATCCCCTGTAGGCAGATTCTCAGGGAGATCTATGTCCAGCCCACAGATTTAGACAGCTCATTTACATATAAAATAAATGTGAATTTCTCTGGAATAAGACACCAGATTGCAGATATCGAGGTATCATTTTATTCCACTTCCTTTGACCTCCATGCCCATGTAGGAGGGTTGATCATACTGACAGATACTATTTATGGTCTCATTCAGACATCTGTGTGCTGGATGAGGTTTCGATCGTTTTTTTTGGGCTGTATGTCTGTCAGTATTTACATAAGTGTTTCATCAGTTTTCCTTGTTAGCAGCCCCATCTATTATAATGGGTATATATTTTCTCCATTTTTAAAGGACCAAACATCTGAATGAGGCCTGACTTGGAAATCTCCCATGGCCTCACAGCTCTGTGGCACTGGCTCCATTGTGTTTTATGCATGGACATATCTGCCTTTCTGACGTCAGGTTTACAGCATGCAGCATAGCAATATATAACGCAGTGTGTTTTATGTAAGGGTTTGCAGATTACATTTGGAACAGTAGCTACATATATATATATAATACTAGCTATTGAACCCGTTCTACGCCCGGGTGGCGAGCATTTATATTGGTATATGGTCTCCATCCTGGTATGTGCTGCTCCATCCTGCGCCCCCATCCTGTCATGTGCTGCTCCCATCCTGCGCCCCCGTTCTGTCATGTGCTGCTCCCATCCTGCGCCCCCGTTCTGTCATGTGCTGCTCCCATCCTGCGCCCCCGTTCTGTCATGTGCTGCTCCCATCCTGCGCCCCCGTTCTGTCATTTGCTGCTCCCATCCTGCGTCCCCGTTCTGTCATTTGCTGCTGCCATCCTGCGCCCGTTCTGTCATGTGCTGCTGCCATCCTGCGCCCGTTCTGTCATGTGCTGCTGCCATCCTGCGCCCGTTCTGTCATGTGCTGCTGCCATCCTGCGCCCGTTCTGTCATGTGCTGCTGCCATCCTGCGCCCGTTCTGTCATGTGCTGCGGCCATCCTGCGCCCGTTCTGTCATGTGCTGCTGCCATCCTTCGCCCGTTCTGTCATGTGCTACGGCTATCCTGCGCCCGTTCTGTCATGTGTTGCGGCCATCCTGCGCCTGTTCTGTCATGTGCTGCTGCCATCCTGCGCCCGTTCTGTCATGTGCTGCGTCCATCCTGCGCCCGTTCTGACATGTGCTGCTGCCATCCTGCGCCCGTTCTGTCATGTGCTGCTGCCATCCTGCGCCCGTTCTGTCATGTGCTGCTGCCATCCTGCGCCCGTTCTGTCATGTGCTGCTGCCATCCTGCGCCCGTTCTGTCATGTGCTGCTGCCATCCTGCGCCCGTTCTGTCATGTGCTGCTGCCATCCTGCGCCCGTTCTGTCATGTGCTGCTGCCATCCTGCGCCCGTTCTGTCATGTGCTGCTGCCATCCTGCGCCCGTTCTGTCATGTGCTGCTGCCATCCTGCGCCCGTTCTGTCATGTGCTGCTGCCATCCTGCGCCCGTTCTGTCATGTGCTGCTGCCATCCTGCGCCCGTTCTGTCATGTGCTGCTGCCATCCTGCGCCCGTTCTGTCATGTGCTGCTGCCATCCTGCGCCCGTTCTGTCATGTGCTGCTGCCATCCTGCGCCCGTTCTGTCATGTGCTGCTGCCATCCTGCGCCCGTTCTGTCATGTGCTGCGGCCATCCTGCGCCCGTTCTGTCATGTGCTGCGGCCATCCTAAGCCCGTTCTGTCATGTGCTGCGGCCATCCTAAGCCCGTTCTGTCATGTGCTGCGGCCATCCTGCGCCCGTTCTGTCATGTGCTGCTGCCATCCTGCGCCCGTTCTGTCATGTGCTGCGGCCATCCTGCGCCCGTTCTGTCATGTGCTGCGGCTATCCTGCGCCCGTTCTGTCATGTGCTGCGGCCATCCTGCGCCCGTTCTGTCATGTGCTGCGGCCATCCTGCGCCCGTTCTGTCATGTGCTGCGGCCATCCTGCGCCCGTTCTGTCATGTGCTGCGGCTATCCTGCGCCTGTTCTGTCATGTGCTGCGGCCATCCTGCGCCCATTCTGTCATGTGCTGCTGCCATCCTGCGCCCGTTCTGTCATGTGCTGCTGCCATCCTGCGCCCGTTCTGTCATGTGCTGCTCCCATCCTGCGCCACCATTGTATTATATGCCCCCCGCTCCAGTGTGTATGCCCCCGAATGCTGCTGCCATATAAAAAAAAAAAAAATACCATACTCACCTATCGTCCGGCTCCACTGCAGGTATGTCTTCAAGAAAATGGCGCCGGAAAGCGGGGACTGCGCAGGCGCCGATTCCGGCAGCAGGAATCGGCGCCTGCGCAGTCCGCGCTTTCCGGCGCCATTTTCTTGAAGACACACCTGCAGTGGAGCCGGAGTGTGTCTTCAAGAAAATGGCGCCGGAAAGCGCGGACTGCGCAGGCGCCGATTCCGGCAGCAGGAATCGGCGCCTGCGCAGTCCGCGCCCTTCGGAGCCGGGAGCAGAGGAGCCGGGAGACGGAGCCGCAAGCAGCGCTGGAACCGGGAAAGGTGAGTATACTTACCCTCCCTCCTGGCGGTCCCTGACTCTCCGGTGGAGATCGCGGTATGCGTTCAGTGCTTACGCATACCGCGATCTCCCGGGAGCGTCGCTCTGTGAGGCCCAGACTGCGCCGGCGCTTGCGCTTGCGCAGTCTATAGAGGCTTCGGACAGAGTGACGCTCCCAGCGTTATATTATAGATAATTTTTGCCGAATAAACCCTTCTGAAAAAGCCTACAGTGTTGTTTTTCTCTGTGAATTACAGACTTTTATGCCAAACCTGGTTGACTTTTTATTCAGACCATATGTGCTCATGTTTTATCCAGGCTCCCGCATAAAGTTAGGACTTCCACATCCCACTCATTCCTGATCTGGTCCAGGGACAGTGGGTGGCCACAGTAGTTGGGCAGCACTCGAGTCCTAGCAGTCTTTAGTTAGTGGGGGGGAGCTTCTGGTTTGTTTTTTTGTTTTTTCCATTGCCAGATGTAAAATCTTTAAATGGAAGATTTATACTAATTATTTTTTTTCCCCATCCAAATTACATTTCATGATTTACAAGTAATGTTTCATGTTTTATTTTTGTTTATTATTTGTATTGACATTTATTTCTGTATTTTTGTTTATTTTTCCAGACTAATTTCTGCATAAAATGATTATTTAAAATACCATATTTGCATCCCTGTTCTCGATTCTCTGTACGTGTCAGCCTGTGGTCTGAAATGCGAGTGTCCTAAGATTACACCTGTGAATTTCTATGTCAAACTTTAGCAGGGAAACTTTGCTACATGGTTATAGTTCTTACAGGCTGTGCTTTAAGCAGGACTGTATGGCCAGTACAAGCCAAGCGCGATATGGACACATGCCCCGACCGGAAGTAACCCTGCAGCCAGTTATGGTCACATGAAACTGGCCTAACCCTAAATTCAGATGTAGTGATATTAGATCAGGTAATCGGCATGTTGTGGATGAGAAATGGCATGCTACGGGTGTTCACCGCTGGGGTCGCCTCCTTCCTATAATGAGCTTTTGGTTAGTTGTTGACACTGTATTTTTGTTGTGCCAAAATGCAGCGTTTTACAGTTCCAGCAAACTGGATTTAGGCTATGTGCACACGTTGCGGATCCGCAGCGCTTTTTACCGTGCAGAAACGCTGCAGATCCGTAAGTGATTTACATTACAATGTAAATCAATGGAAAAAAATGCTGTGCTAATGGTGCGGAAAACTACGCACTGAAAATGCTGCGGGTTAAAAGAAGGAGCATGTAATTTATTTGTGCGGATCTACAGCGTTTCTGCACCCATTGACTTGCATTGAGTCGGGCACATCCGCAGAAAAAACGCAGATCTAAAAAAGATCTGCAGTTTTGCTGTGAGAAACGCTGCAGATCGGGAGAGGGGAAGAGTGCGTAGGCGGAGACTGTGTGTGTGCGGGGAAGATGTGCGTGTCTGTGTGCAGCGATCATGGGGGTCTGCGGCGGGCTGTGGGGGGGTCTGTGCCGGGCTGTGGTAGGCTGTCGGGGGGTCTGCGGCGGGCTGTGGGGGGGTCTGTGCCGGGCTGTGGGGGGTTTCTGGGGGTCTGTGCCTGGCTGTGGGGGATCTGCCACGAACATACAACAGAACATACGACGTACATATAACATGACAGAACATACAACATATGACAGAACATACAACATATGACAGAACATACAACATATGACAGAACATACAACATATGACAGAACATATGACAGTACATACAACATACGACAGTACATGCAACATAGGACAGTACATGCAACATAGGACATAGAGTACATACTCAGCATCACTTGTCACTTTGTTCCCCGAAGCCAGTGTAACGTGTAAAAAATATTAAAATAACAAACACTATACTCCCTGATCCGCAGAAATCCACGAGTGTCCCACGACGATCTCCCGTGGAGAGCAGCAGCATCAGCAGCTGATGCGACTGCTCTATAGGGGCTCCAGGAATACAGTGACGGGAGGGAGGTATCCTTCCACACTGTATTCCTCCACCACTGTAAAAAATGGTCCCTAGCCTCACTTTTGGCACTGCTGTGTGAGAAAGTTCCCATGCAGCAATTGCCATAAAGTGAGACCAGTGAACTACAGTAACCTCTCAGTGATGCACTGCAGGAGCCATTGTCTCCTGTCAGTGTGTCACTGAGAGTCCTATAGAGCAGTGACATCACCTGATGTCACTGTTCTATAGGGGAGATTGTCATGGGACACTCGTTATTAATTGGACTACGCCGGACAGGTAGTATACGGTTTATTATTTTACGTTTTTTGCAGGTGATCGAGTATGGTTAAATTAAGAATAATAAAATACTTTTTTCTGGCTGTGTTTTTTTTTTTTTTTTTTAACTCTTTCACTACTCTATGATTAATAATGGATAGGCGTAATTGACGCCTCTCCGTTATTAACCCGGCTTAATGTCACCTTACAATAGCAAGGTGACATTAAACCCTTATTACCCCATATCCCACCGCTACACGGGAGTGGGGAGGGGGACTAAGATGCGCCATTTCTGGGGTGGCTGGGTGCTGGTATTTGTAGCCGGGGTGGGGGGCAATACCCATGGCCCCTCTCTAGGTTATGAATATCAGCCCGCAGCTGTCTGCGTAGCCTTTCTGGCTATAAATATAGGGGGACCCCACGTCATTTTTTTGGGGTCCCCCTATTTTAACAGCCAAAAAAGGCTACGCAGACAGCTGCGGGCTGATATTCATAACCTAGAGAGGGGCCATGGGTATTAACCTCTTCCCAGGCTACAAATATTGGCCCCAGGCTGTCGGCTTTCCCCCTCTGGCGTAGAAAATTGCACGGGGGCCCACACCGTTTTTTTTATGTTCATTAATCAACATCGGCCTATCTATGGATATATCTATCTATAGATATATCTATAGATACATAGATGTTTCTATCCATATATCTATCTGGGTAATTTCACACATCAGGTTTTTGCCGTCAGGCACAATCCGGCGAGTTTTGAAAAAAAAGGATCCTTTTTTTTTTCTGCTGGATCCGTTTTTCTCATAGAGTTTTATTAGCGCCGGATTGCACCTGATGGCCGCATATTTCATCCGTTTTTTGCCTGATCCGTCAAAAAAGCTGTTTCCGCCGGACGGAAAACACATAAAAGAGGAACGGTTTTTCTGTCAGGCGAAAAAATGCACAGCGACGGATCCGGCGAAAAAACATATGAAACTGAGATGTTAGGCTTCTTTCACACTTCCGTCGGTACGGGGCCGTCACAAAGCGTCGGCGTGTCGCACCGATGGACGTTGTGAAAATTCGGCACAACATGGGCAGCCGATGCAGTTTTTCAATGCATCCGCCGCCCATTGTAAAGTCCCGGAGAAGAGGGGGCGGAGTTCCGGCTGCGCATGCATGGTAGGAATTGCAGGATCCGACATATGAAAAAACGTTCCCTTGAACGTTTTTTTCGCTATGACGGGCCGCCAAAACACGACGCATCCAGTGCACGACGGGCGCGACGTGTGGCCATACGTCGCGATCCGTCGGCAATACAAGTCTATGGGAAAATGCAGGATCCTGCATTTTCAAAAATCGACGGATTGCGACGTATGCAGAAAGACGGAAGTGTGAAAGAGGCCTTAAATGATGAATCCGGCCTCCGAATCCGGTTTTTCATGCATGTTTCCATTCAAATCATGCACATTTTCCGTTCGCTCTCTTTAAAAAAACAAACAAACAAAAAAAAAACGGATCAGTTGCATCAGTTTTTCACTATTTGCAATGGATCCGTTTTTTTCAAAAATTCGCCGGATCCTGCCTGACGGAAATAAACTGATGTGTGAAAGTAGCCTAACTATCCATATATCTATCTACATTTATCCATCTCATTCCTTCTATCTATCTATCTATCTATCTATCTATCTATCTATCTATCTATCTATCTATCTACTACATACTAGAAAAAAATGGAACAGCACAGATCCTATACTTATCTTCGGGTGCAAAGCCCAAACAACCCGTCCAATGGTTGTTATAAATCCAGATAGATCACAAAAGCAGGCAGCACTCCATGTTCTTAAAGGCAATATGTAGGTGTTTATTGAGCCCACATCTCCATGCAAAGTAGCCTAACTATCCATATATCTATCTACATTTATCTATCTATCTATCTATCTATCTATCTATCTATCTATCTATCTATCTATCTATCTATCTCAGGCCGGCGTCACACTTGGAGTAGGAAAATACGGTCCGTTTTTTATGGGCGCAGTACTCTGAAATGTTCCCAAAACAGTGTTCTGTATGTAATCCGTTGGCAAGACTTTCATTGGCGGAATTTTTTCGCAATACGCTGACAAACGCAGCATGCTGCGATTTTTCTACGCCCGTAAAATTCGGCTGCGAAATATACGGCAGATAGGAGCTGCCCCATAGAGAATCATTGGTCCATGTACAATGCGTTGTTTTGGCGCCTTTCATACGTCCGTAAAACTCTCTAGTGTGACGCCGGCCTCATTCCTTCCATCCATCCATCCATCTCATTTTTTCTATCTGTCTATCTGTGTGTAATGGAGTGTGGGTTGGACAAATGTAAAATAGGAGGTTGGACAAGAAATTACATCACAAATCCTTTTTTTTTTTGTAATAGATCTTTATTTAGCTTTCAAAAACGCATACAAAATCCGCATGGAAAAAACGCATCAAAAAACGCAACAAAACCGCACCTGCATTTTCTTGCAAGAGAGGGAAGAATCTGCAGCAGAAATTCCTAAAGGTACCGTCACACTCAGCGACGCTGCAGCGATATAGACAACGAGCCGATCGCTGGAGCGTCGCTGTTTAGGTCGCTGTAGAGACGTCAAACACAGCAACTCCAGAACGATGCAGGAGCGATCCTGTGACGTAACGGCGACTCACTTATCGTTCTCGCTGGTTGTTAGCTCCATGCAAAAACATTGCTGGCATCGTTGCTTTTGATGTCAAACATGACGATACACGCCGACCTGACGACCAAATAAAGTTCTGGACTTCTAGCTCTGACCAGCGATGGCACAGCGGGATCCAGATCGCTGCTGCGTGTCAACCATAACGAGATCGCTATCCAGGACGCTGCAACGTCACGGATTGTTGACATTCTCTTTGCAAAGTTGCTGAGTGTGACGGTACCTTTAGGCTAATCCGCAATGTGTGCACATACCCTTATAGAAATCTCCTGCCCACTGTGCTTCTTTTTTAATGCATCGTTACTGACCTGAGGTGCGGGTTTCAAATCTGCAGTGTGTCAATTTTTCTTGCGGGTAAACTGAGTTTTCTGAGCAGATTTTCCCCATAGATTTGCATTAGGTGCAGAAATTCCGCCGGTAAAAACGAACCTACGTTTTAAGTGTTTCCAAATCGGAAACTCGTACAAAAAAATATACACCTAAGTATATCAGTAAAGTTTTTTTCAAAGCTAGATACCAGGAAGTATCAAAAACAATGCAGCTTTATTTAAAGCATGACCTACCAAACGGACAAAAAACGCGATGAAAATTCTGTTTAAATAACCCCAAATAACCCAATGCCAATAGGTGCAAAATTTCTGCAACATCCAAAACTCAACAAGTGGTGGGAAGATAGGAGTAGTAGTCTGCGCTGCTGTGCTAGATTCAAGAAATCTAGAGGAAGTGATGAGGGATTAGACCATGCGGTGTATGCTCAACGCGTTTTGAAGTTGCAATAACGTCTTCATCATGAGAATCATAATCTAGCACAGCAGTGCAGACTACTACTCCTGTCCTCCCACCAGTTGTTTTACATAGTGGGATCTCCTAACCTGAGAGTACTGTAGCAGCGTTTATATCTTGATTTTTTTTTTTTCCCAGTTGTGGACCCCAAAACGTGAGCAATTCTTTTACCTCTCACCTAGACCGGTTTCTTCACCGGATAAGACCCTATTGCGCCTGATGTCTCCTCTTCTTTCTAAAAACTCCACAAAAGCTCATCCTGCGAACGCAGCCTGGTAGGGATTTGTAAGTAGTTTCACATGTGAAATATCCAGCAATACCGTAATTGTACGCAACAGATTTCCTAGTATAAGGTGGAAAGTAGACTTGTTAGAGTATAGGTTTAACTCCATGGACTTGTTGACCTAAGGCCCCTTCACACGTCCGTATAATATCAGTACTATTGTCCTCAGTGTTTTGTATCAGTGTCCCTTTTTTCTTCTGTTATGGCTCAGCAAAAAATAATTTCCAAAGCTTCTCCCATAATTTGCAATGTTAAACACTTACAGCACATGGATGCCACCCGTGTGCTGTACGTGTTTTACATGGATCCTCAGCCTTGTATTGGCCCTTGTTATCCGTTCTGCTGGTAAAACATGGACATGTGAAGATCACCATAGGTTATAATGGCTACATGGGGGGGGTTCGAGGTGCTACCATGTACTGCAGACACGGACAGCAGTGTTTCCCAAACTCCAGTCCTCCTGGCCACCAACGGGTCCTGTTTTCAGGATTTCCATAGTGTTGCATCGGTGAAAACATTCTTGATGCCGTGATGATACTTCCATCACTTGTGCAGTACTAGGGAGAGCCTGAAAAATGACCTGTTAGGGGGCCGTGAGGACTGACGTTATGGGAAACGCTGATCACGAGGAAGGCAGAAACCCCATGGGGCAGACCCTAAGGGTATGTGCCCACGATCCAGAAGCAGCAGCGCTTTAGACGCAACATATGTCCGCTACGTGCAAAGAGCTGCCTTCTATTGAACGCAGGTAAATCCACATGTGTTCCCTGCGCCCCATGTCGGTGCCCGCGGCTGATCTACCGGCGACTATGCACGTATAGTGGACATGTGATTTCTATAAATGCCATCCACTATGGTTTAACATCTGGCCGCTGCGGGTTTGACTCTGCATAAATACGCAACTTCAAACCCACAGCAATTCCTGATCGTGAGCACATGCCCTAATGGCTCCATATTAGGCCACAGTCAGTATTTTAAATCAGTATAAAAGAAAAAAGAAACCCACTCACCCTGTGTAAAGCGCGGACTCCAAGGGACTGCTTGAGAGGCAACAATTAAAGAAATAGAGGTCCAGCTTCCGATAATTTTTCAATAAATTCAAACTTTATATTCAAAGGGGAAAAATTCCTTCCCAAGCCACATACAACAGAGTAAGCCTATGACTAAAGGTGTGTATACGCCTAAAACGCCTCAGGTACGAGGCCTCTGCTTTTGATGTTTTAACCACGTTTAAAGAATCCATTTTATCCCTGGCAGTTGGGCCTGAATCTTTCTCCATTTTTCGTATATGACAGAGTAGTTCTCTGGATCAACGTTCCATTACATAATTTAGTGCCCATAATCTGAAATATTATATTTTCAAAGAAAGTCATCCTGACCCACATCTTTAGTAGTGAATCAACCATGACAGCATTATGTGGTAGAGCGTTCCATAGTCTCACTGCTCTTACAGTAAAGAATCTACATTTGTGATTATGATTGAACCTTCTTTCCCTTCTTTTCTCTATACGGAATGCCTCTTTGTCGCTGGTCTAAGTGTAAAAAGATCATTAGAAAGATCTCTGTATGGCCCCCTCATGTTTGTACATTGAATGTTAGAGTTGGAAGTGACTTCCAGGGTGACCATGTCCAACCCCTTGCTCAATGCAGGATTTGCTAAACTATCTTAGACAGAGATGTGGCCAACCTCTGTTTGAAGACTTCCATTAAAGGAGAACTCACCACCTCTTATGGCAACCTTTAGGCTGTGTGCACACGTTGCGGTTTTTTTCGCGGTTTTTCCCGATAAAAACGCTATAAAACCGCAAAAAAAAAACCCGCATACAATAAGCATCCCATCATTTAGAATGAATTCCGCATGTTTTGTGCACATGATGCGTTTTTTTTCCATGGAAAAAACCCATCGCGGTAAAAACTGCAGCATGTTCATTAATTTTGCGTTTTTTTTTGCGGATTTCCCACTACAAAATGCATTGGAAAATGTCCGGAAAAAACCGCGGCAAAACCGCATGCAGATTTCTTGCAGAAAATGTCCAGTTTTTCTCAGGAATTTTCTGCGAGAAATCCTGAACGTGTGCACACAGCCTTACTGTCAAAAAGTTTTTTTTCTAATGTCGAATCTGTATCTTCTCACTTTCAGTTTCGTTCAATTGCTTCTCGTGTTTCTATGTGCAAATGAGAATAAGGATGCTCCCTCTACACTGTGACATCCCTTCAGATATTTGTAGACCGCTATTACGCCTCCTCTTGGCCTTTTATTTTGCAAGCCAAATGTTCCCAGATCCTTTAACCGTTCCACGTAGGACTTACTTTGCAGTCCACTCACCACCGTGGTATCTCTTCTCTGAATTTGCTCCAGTTTTTCAATGTCTTTTTTTAAAATGTGGTGCCCAGAACTGGACACAGTATTCCAGATGAGGCCAAACCGACGAAGAATAGAGGGGGATAATTACTGCACGTTATCTAGACTCTATGCTACCCTTAATAGATCTTAAAACTGTTTGCCTGTTTGCTGCTGCATCACACTGTTGACTGATGTGCAGTCTATGATCTGTTAGTATACCCAAGTCTTTTAAACACGTCTTGTTGCTTAGTTCTATTCCTCCCATTCTGTAGATGTAATTTTTATTTTTCTTGCTTAGCTGTAGAATCTTGCATTTCTCCCTGTTAAATACCATTCTATTAAGGTACCGTCACACTAAGCGACGCTGCAACGATACAGACAACGATGTCGATCGCTGCAGCGTCGCTGTTTGGTCGCTGGAGAGCTGTCACACAGACAGCTCTCCAGCGACCAACGATCCCGAAGTCCCCGGGTAACCAGGGTAAACATCGGGTTACTAAGCGCAGGGCCGCACTTAGTAACCCGATGTTTACCCTGGTTACTGTTGTAAATGTAAAAAAAAAAAACACTACATACTTACATTCCCGGGGTCTGGTCACGTCCCTCGCCTTCAGCTTCCCGCACTGACTGAGCCGTAAAGTACAGCGGTGACGTCACTGCTGTGCTGTGCTTTACGGCTGGCCGGCGCTCACCAGTCAGTGCGGGAAGCTGACGGCGGGGGACATGACCAGACACCGGGAATGTAAGTATGTAGTGTTTTTTTTTTTTTACATTTACAACGGTAACCAGAGTAAACATCGGGTTACAAAAGCGCGGCCCTGCGCTTAGTAACCCGATGTTTACCCTGGTTACCAGTGAAGACATCGCTGGATCGGCGTCACACACGCCGATCAAGCGATGTCAGCTGGAGATACAGCGACAAAATGAAGTGCTGGACTTTCCCCAGCGACCAACGATCTCCCAGCAGGGGCCTGATCGTTGGTCGCTGTCACACACAACGATTTCGTTAACGATATCGTTGCTACGTCACAAAAAGCAACGATATCGTTAACGATATCGTTATGTGTGACGGTACCTTTAGTTGTTGCCCATTGTTCAAGCTTATCTAGATTCTTCTGAATCTTTTCTCTGTCTTTAGTGTTTGCTATCCCTCCTAGCTTTGCATCATCTGCAAATTTGATTAGTTTACCTTCAGTTCCCTTAACTAGATATTTTATAATAATTAGTGATGAGTGAGCTTACTCGTTGCTCGAGTTTTCCAGAGCACGCTCAGGTGGTCTCCGAGTATTTGTAACTGCTCAGAGATTTTTTTGTTGACGCAGCTGCATGATTTACAGCTGCTAGCCAGCCTGAGTACATGTGGGGGTTGCCTGGTTGCTAGGGAATCCCCACATGTATTCAAGCAGGCTAGTAGCTGTAAATCATGCAGCTGAGGCAACGAAAACTAAATCTCTGAGCAGTTGCAAATACTCGGAAACCACCCGAGCGTGCTTGGGAAAACCCGAGCATCAAGTACACTCGCTCATCAATAATCCTGTAAAACAACAATGGGTCCAGGACAGAGCCTTGTGGTACTCCACTTGAAACACTCTTCCAATTGGATGTGCAACCATTTATCACCACTCTTTGAGTATGATCACTGAGTCACTCCCATACTTGGTCATTTTTTCAATAAAGATAGCATGAGATACTTTATCAAATGCTTTGCTAAAGTCAAGATATAGTATATCTACCGCATTTCCCTGATCCACCCAGTTAGTGATTTCATCATAGAAGGAAATTAGATTGGTCTGGCATGACTTGTTTGCTACAAACCCATGCTGGGTCTGGTTAATTATTGTGTTCTTATCGAAGTACTCACATTATGCTGTTAAATAATTTGTTCAAATATCTTTCCTGGTATAGAAGTAAGGCTCACAGGCCTGTTATTTTCTGGCTCCATCTTCTTTAGTTTTCTGAAGATGGGCATAGCATTTGCCCTTCTCCAGTCTTCTGGGACTTCTCCTGTTCTTCAGGAATGTTCAAAGATTCTGGCTAGTGGTTCTGCAATTTCCTCTATCGTTTTTAGTACCCTAGGATGTAAATCACCTGGATTTTTCCTTCAATAGCACCGTGAAGATCAATTGATGTTACAATTGCTTTCTTAGAGAACCAGATGGAAAATATTAATTTTATGTTTGGCCTTCTCAACACCATTTTAACCACGTCACCCTTTTCCTTTTGTAAAAATCTTATAGCATTTTTGACTTTTCCTTTTGACATACACCAAAATCCTTTTTTATTGCGTTTGGTCTCCCTTGCAAGCCTCTCTTCATTACTGGCTTTAGCTCTTCTAACTTTTGCTCTTCATTCCCTTTAGACAGCATTATATTCTTTAGATATGCCCCCCTATTCCCATTTAATATACCTTTTCTTTTCTTTTCTTACTTGTGTTTAAGTTCTGTGTTCATCCATCCTGGTCCAATTCTTCCTACTTAGATTTCCCCCTAAGCATTTGTTTTTTCCATACTGAACCACCCCAAGTTTAACAACCTGTCTTGATATTGCAGCGCACCCATTCCGTTAATAACCTTGATCGATTTGTTATCGACGCTTCTGCTTTCGAAAGTTGGGTCTTTTGAGGGGTTGTCCTGTAGCAAAGACAAGTATTTCTTCAAGCCCTGTTCACCTCTATGGGGGCAGTTGCAGACATTTTTGCATGAGGACTTTTCAGTACTCTCACCTGTGCTGGTTTTACGTAAATCAAGTGTTTTCTCACAAACTCCATATGAATTTGCCAAAAAGGTGATTGGGGGGATGCGTAAATATACTCCATAACTACGGCTGTAGTTCTGCACACGTGGCAGCGAGCAAAAGCCATGCGACTAAGGGGCTATACCTCTCCGTTCACTGCTCCACGTACCCATTCTACAGTGGTGGGTGATGGAGGATGGCTTCTCTTCACATTTTTTGACTGTTTCCAGTTGTATCAAGGGTTCTGTAAATGTAAGCGGCAAGAATGGTGCCGTCTGATCCGCCATTATAGCTTCCGGAGCCGCTCTGGAAATTGGGTGGCCACCATTATAAGTCCATAGGCTTGGTCAGCGTCGATGTCGGGGCTCCCTTACCCAGGCCATGGCTAGGCTACATAGTGCAGGCGCCCGTTATGTGTGAATAGTGATTCATGCACATCTGGCTATTTTGTTTCTGCAAGGAAATGGTTTGTGTGGCCGCTATTTATTCAATGGTCACGTTTTTTTCTCTATAGTACATTGTGTGGTTCACTGCAGCAAAATGCTTTGGGTAATTGTGTGTGTTGTGGGGGGGTGGATGAGCGTAATACCCTCCAGCTCACTAGGCTGACCTTTGCCCCTTTGTATCCTGTGACACTCAGCCAGGCTTTGTGCTGCAGTTTATTCATGATGGTTCTGTTTCCCCCATCACATATGCCACAGTCTTCCAAAGAGAGGAGATAAATTATTTTCAGCTGCAGCTCCGGCAGAAGAAAAGGCCTTTGGAGGTGTGGAGAGGGGGAAGGGTTGACCGCACATTCTCCAGAGGATGGGCAGGTTATTGTAGATGCCTGCTGCTGCCTTTCCTAGGCTTTCGTCCTCCGTAGGGCCGAGGTCACACACGCCGTGCTGATAGGGTTTTTCTGCAGTACTGCATCACTGTAGAAAAACCACAACAGCCTGATGAGAGTTGTAGTGAATGGAGCTCTATTGTTTGGAAACAATGGTGCAGGTCTGTTAATAAGGTGGCGTTATTTGGGTGCAAAATATCTGTGTGCGCTGACGCGTTTAGTGACTCCTCAGCCAAACCCTTTTCCAATCCTTTCAGTGAGTCGTGAACCTCTAAGTAACCTCTAAGGCTACTTTCACACTAGCGTCGGATTCAGCCCGTCGCATTGCGTCGGGCCGAGATTCCGACGCTAGCGTTTGTTGCGCCGCACAACGGGTGCAGCGGATGCATTTCTCCGGCGCATCCGCTGCCCCAATGTGAGGTGCGGGGAGGTGGGGGCGGAGTTCCGGCCGCGCATGCGCGGTCGGAAAAAGCGGTCCGTCGGCAGCAAAAAACGTTACATTTAACGTTTTTTGCTCCCGGCGGTCCGCCACAACACGGCGCAACCGTCGCACGACGGCTGCGACGTGTGACAATACGTCGCAATGCGTCGGTAATGTTACTCTATGGGGCAAAAACGCATCCTGCAAACAACTTTGCAGGATGCGTTTTTTCCCCTAAATGACGCATTGCGACGTATTAAAAAATAAAACGCCAGTGTGAAAGTAGCCTAAGCCACAATTTACACTTGGCACCCAGCATGTCTGACACTTTATACAGTTTGTTCCAGAATTCTGGAGCCTTTCACTCTATGGCCGGATTATCAAGACTGATAGTGGGAACACTGGAGTAAGGTGCTCCAAATTAGTTAGGGCCATGCCCCTTTATTCTTCTGCATCGTCCCGCTGCTGTGCGCCAGTGTAAGGCAAGGTCTGGGGAACATGAGTGGTGATTTATGCCACTTTTGTTGGCCATATCACGTTGAATTTGCTGTACAGTTAACCACGTCCCCTCCTGGCTAAACTTCATCCCACCCCACGTGGGTATCAAAAGGATGGCAGAGCAGGCTGGGGGTGGTGGTAAAAAAACAAAAACCCCTATACATTGTGCAAAATCATGTGTTATTTGCCCTCCCCAGGTCCATGCCTGTCTCTGCCACTGCTCTGGAGATTGTGTATAGACTTCAGCTGCCAATCGCTCGGCTCAGGCTTTGCAGCTACATTTCTTTATTCCATTTTTGCGTGTATTTTAAAAATTTTTTACACTTATTAAAACTTTCTGTAAGGCCACGTTCAGTATTTTGTCAGTATTTTACCTCAGTATTTGTAAGCCAAAACCAGGAGTGGCTGATACATACAGAAGTGGTGACATGTTTCTATTATACCTTTCCTCTGATTGTCCCACTCCTGATTTTGGCTTACACTCATGTAAAATACCGAATGTGTGAACATGGCCTTAGGTTCACATTGCGTTAGTGCAGTCCGTTTAGCGCATACGCTAACGGACTGCGTTAACGCAATTGCCAAAAAGGGATTGCGTTATGCTAGCGCAGATGCTCTATCTGCGCTAGCGGGAACGGACCCAAAAACGCTGCAGACAGCGGCACATCACTAACGCATGCCATGCGTTAGCAATGCGCTACATAATTGCGGTCAATGGGTGCGCTAACGGATCCGTTACATAGCGTTAGTGCCGCTATGAAACGGATTCCGTCAGCGGACACCCACTAACGCAATGTGAACCTAGACTTGTACACAGCCCTATGATGGCGCCTTTATTTTCACTTTATTTTGCAGCCTTGTGTGCCTGAAATCTGCTGTGGAAGTCTGATGGAAAAATACCCTGCCCTGGCACGCAGGCTAGCCTAGGTTCTGGGTTAGTGGGTGCAGGTTAGAGGATTTTTCCATCTATTGGCCAGCCGCCTCCTGAACCCTCCAGTGGCCGCTTTGTCCATCACTTGATGATGAGTAATGGCCGTATTGTGACTGCTCCTCCACACTCCTCCCATCATAATCTATGGAGCATCCAGTCTGTGCTGACACAGAGCATGTCGGCCTACGGACCAGCTGCATCTGAAAACCCAAGGAAAAGCAAGGACGCTGCTTTTTTTATTTATATATATTTTTTGCAGTGTTTTTTTATTCAAATTAAAAACTCATTTTTACAGTACCAGCAAAAGCTGAGATTTCAGAGATGTCATGCATATGACTTTTAATTTTTTTCCCAGAGTTTTTTTTTCACCCATAGAAAGTGATGAGTGCAAAAAACGCTATTAGGTGTCCTTCACACGGCTGTGTTTCCAGTACGTGTTGTAGCTGCTTTTTTCTCCCCTGCCCCCCCCCCACGAAGAATAACACTCACCCATTATAATCTCCGGTGGTCTTCACATGTCTGTGTTTTTATACAGATTGTGTCCATGTAAACCATATGGAAGGAAACATGTTTTGTTTTTATATACTTGATGGTGAAATTATAGTAAAAATGCTGAAATAATTTACATGTTGCTTCTAAAAACAAAAAAAACCCCTCTGAATTTACAAATAAACTCCTCAATGTGGGAGAGATTATAGAAACTTTGGTAGTTTTGCTGCTGCTTTTAAGTGCTGAAAATTTTTCTGCCGAAAAAAAGGATGATTAATATCCTGTTATAATTTAGCGATTTTACTTGTGTTTTCTTCCTAAGGCCAGAGTCAGACTAAATGTGTGAAAAACCTGTCCTAGTCTCCCTGCGGAGAGTCGCACGAGTGTTCTCCGTATGTTCATCCGTGTGTAATGCGTTTGCAATGCGATGATGCGATTTTCCCCCACCCATGTACCCGTATGGCTTTACATTTCTCACTGATTTTTCCCATTGAATTAAATGGCTCAATGGGCTGAAATGAGGAAAATGGTTGCGTATTTGTTGCAAGCTAGACGGAGGGTCCGTGTGGCGTCAGTTTTTCTCGCACCCATAGGCTTGCAAGTCTCAGACGATATACCCGTACAGTTGGAGCATGCTGCGATTTTACATGCACGTCGAATAAAATTGAGGAAAAAATCCGGTGATTAAGCTGCCCCATAGATTAACACAGGGCCGAGTGCTATGTGATGTTTCGTGGCTTAGCACTCGGCCATATTCTACGCTAGTGTGTCTCGGCCTTAGTCCTCTTTTTTTTCCTGGTGATGCGCGTACAGGATGAGCTCCCTTTGGCCAATGTGGTAGGCGGGATGGCCAGGTTTCATTATGTAACGTGCCGATGTCATTCATAGGGATTGTGGTCCATGGGGCTAAGAAGTCCTAGAGAATTAGATGTATGCAGTTTAGCCCTGGGGGTCCGAGCTGTGAAGATTATTGGTCTAATTGTTGTGCAATAAAATACATTTCTAGATCAACGATCAAACTCCAGAATATGACACATACAGATTAGGTGTGTAGTGTGGATCCAGAGCCTTATGACCATCTCTGTTCATTGTCCAAGGACAAATGGCGATGCTGAGAGCTGTAGTTGGTCATATAGAGGGTCTGGCAGTTTCAGGTATATATTACATTGTGCACTACATACTTTGGTTCCCTTTTTATTGTTCTTAAACAAAATTAGACTTTTTTCATATTTGCACAATACCTGCCATTAGATTCTGTCAAAAAGGACTGGCAAGAATGCACAATCAGTTTTGTCTGCAAAGTACAGACACCGTGACTAAAACATGGTGGGCCCTATTATAGTCTACTAGATGGTGGCCCGATTCTAGCGCATCTGGTATTCTAGAATATGTATTTATGTATGTATATAGCAGCCACATAGTATATAGCACAGGCCACGTAGTATATAGGAGCCATGTAGTATATAGCAGACAAATACTACGTGGCCTGTGCTATATACTATGTGGCTGCTATATACATACATATTGTAGAATACCCGATGCGTTAATACAGGCCACGCAGTATATAACAGCCACGTACTATATAACACTGCCCACGCAGTATATAACACTGGCCACGTAATATGTAGCACAGCCATGCAGTATATAACACAGGCCACGCAGTATATAACACTGGCCACGTAATATATAGCACAGCCCACGCAGTATATAGCAGCCACGTAGTATATAACACTGCCTACGCAGTGTATAGCAGCCACTTAGCATATAACACAGCCCACGCAGTATATAGCAGCCACGTAGTATATAATACTGCCCACGCAGTATATAACAGTGGCCACGTAATATATAGCACAGCCCACGCAGTATATAACACTGCCTATGTAGTATATAGCAGCCATGCGGTATCTAACACAGCCCACGTAGTATACAGCAGTTTGGGCACCATATCCCTGTTAAAAAAATAATTAAAATAAAAAATAGTTATATACTCACCCCCTGGGATCCACCGAAGCTCCGGTGATACGCGCGCGGCTGCCATCTTCTGTTCCCAGAATGCATTGCGAAATTACCCAGATGACTTTGCGGTCTCACGAGACCGCTAAGTCTTCTGGGTAATTTCGCAATGCATCGCTGGGAACGGAAGATGGCGGCAGGTGCGAGCGGCTCGGCGGACTACGGAGGATGAGAATAGCAGGTTTTTTGTTTATTATTTTTAACATTACATTTTTTTTTTTACTATTGATGCCGCATAGGTAGAATCAATAGAAAAAAGTTGGGGACACACAGGGTTAATAGCAGCGGTTACGGAGTGCGTTACCCGTGGCATAACGCGGTCCGTTACCACCGCATTAACCCTGTGTGAGCGGTGACCGAAGGGGAGTATGCGGGCGCCAGCCACTGACTGCGGGGAGTAAGGAGCGGCCATTTTCTTCCGCACTGTGCCCGCCGCTGATTGGTCGTGGCTGTTTTGCCGCGACCAATCAGCGACTTGGATTTGGATGACACAGAGGCTGCGACCAATGAATATCCGTGACAGAAGAACAGACAGACAGAAAGACGGAAGTGACCCTTAGACAATTATATAGTAGATGGTGCCTGACAGTCGCTGTTGGTGTCCATTGTATGATTCCTAGTGCAGAATAACGGAAGTGACAGCGGGGCTCCCCGGAAGTGACGGCGGGGCTCCCCGGAAGTGACGGCGGGGCTCCCCGGAAGTGACGGCGGGGCTCCCCGGAAGTGACGGCGGGGCTCCCCGGAAGTGACGGCTCAGATGTGAACAGACCCTTACATTGCACTTTGTATGCGGCCAGATCACATTTGAGAAGGGTTGTAATGCCTTACTCAATCCAGCTTCCCCCCCTCATACACGTTCCCTTGTCTTTCTATGAGGCTTTTGTTATTACATGACCCAAATCCTGACGTTCCTTGAAAGGGCCCTCTCGGTGACTGCTCCATCTTAAGGCATGGTTCAGTGCTGTGGTAATTTTAGGCCGTGAAGGGGTTAATCGCCCGTGCAGCCATCTGTGACGTAGCCTATTCCTGGGGAAAGTTTTGGAGGAGTTATGAATCCAGCTACTTGTTCCCATTGCGTACCGCAGAAGCATCGGCCCACGACCATTAATGCTTGGAAAGAAAAATAAGATTGTGTTGGATTCGTCGTGACAAATTCCTCGCGTGGCTCGGATGCTTCAATACTCTCTTGTTCGCTTTGGTTGCTGAATTAATCATTTACTTTGCATTTCTTTTACTTTTTTTTTTTAAAATGTATTTTCCTGCAGTAGTAGTAATAGCTGGTAAAGGTGACCTTCACATCACAGTACTGGTGGTCTTGCTCCAGCATCAGCACAGAAAGGGTTACAAGCATGAAGCGTCTGGAGAATATAGTTCTCGTTATGATGGGGGTAGTCCTACCCAGTCTACCTTGCAACTCAAAATGCTGAGAAATGGCCCTGAAATGTCTTTTTTTTTGGCCATGAGCCGTGTTTGCAGCAGTGTCCTCCTTGGTAGCCTAATCAGCCTTCCCCTAATTCCATCTTGTAGGATCACACTGGTGTAACCGCACCATGAATCCAATCATTCAGGCAATTTGACCTTGAGCAGAGGTGCTAGAAGTCGTGGATTTGCGGTTGCTGGTGGAGGTGCTGTCCACACACACACCCATGTGGTTTGTAGAAGATGCGGACAATATTGCCCTATATACGGCACCCGGGCGGGGGTGGGGAGAAAAGCCTTCCGCAGATCTGGTTTGAAATGTATTTTCGGCTGCTTTTAAGGGGTCACTTTCTACCTTCTGGTGTTTGTTAAATGGACTAGCGGATTCTGCTAACTTTAGCTGATCCCAGCCCTGGATGCTGCTGCTTGCTCATCTGATTACACTCCTGGGGGAATAAGGTTAAGGACACGCTGTTGGTAACTAGAGCATTTTCAGGGCTTTAGTTTAGCAGATGGGATGCTTGGCTGTATCCATACATCTGTCCGCCTGCTGTGGCAGCTGATGCTACGGCTGCATTTTGTTCTTTTGTTCTGTTCCACCCAATAAATGAATGCGGCACAGCGTTGGTGTCTGTAAGTTTAAGAACTTTTCTTTTGCCCTTTTTGTGCATTTGAAAGGTCCCATTCATAGATGGATGTTCTGTTTTTCACGTGTTTTTTTTAATCTAAGTTTTATAAAAAAAATGTTAACAGTATATATATTTTTTTTTCCTCTTTTCATAGGGACAGACCCCCGTCTCCCTGACACTACATGGTCCGAAAGAATTGAGACAATATGGAATGACATGAAAGAGATTAACTAAGGATTAACGGCTCTGAGGACTAACACCTCTGTTGGGAGGTGAAGCACAATCTCGCACTGGTGGCTCTAAAGAGCCGTGTGCAGAAGCAAAATGGCGGATCCCGGCATGATGAGTTTATTTGGGGAAGATGGTAATATGTTCAGCGAAGGGTTGGAGGGCCTGGGTGAATGTGGATATCCTGAAAATGCTGTCAACTCTATGGCTCCGCAGATGCCATTGGATCAGGGTTTTGGTTCTTTACAGTCTCCGCTCCACCATAATCCCAGCAGTCAAAATCAAGCAAAGCTGACCCACTTTGATCATTATAACCAGTATGAGCCCCAGAAAATGCACATGATGGACCAGCCCAACAGAATGATGGCTAACACTCCTGGAAATGGGATTGCCTCTCCACATTCGCAGTATCACAACACATCGGTTTCTCAGGTCCCCCATGGTGGTGGCCAAATGGGAGTGTATCCTGGTATGCAGAATGAAAGACACGCACCGTCATTTGTAGACAGTGGTTCCATGTGGGGACCTAGGGCAGTGCAGGTGTCTGATCAGATAAGACCACCTTACCAGCAGTCACAGTCACAGCAGCAACCACCCACACCTTCCGGACCTCAGGGTCCCCCTCACCCTCAACATGTTCAACAAATGGGTAACTACATGATTCGAGGAGATTTCTCGATGCAACAG
Source organism: Ranitomeya imitator (assembly GCF_032444005.1). Classification (NCBI taxonomy): domain Eukaryota; kingdom Metazoa; phylum Chordata; class Amphibia; order Anura; family Dendrobatidae; genus Ranitomeya; species Ranitomeya imitator. The sequence goes on from NC_091287.1 coordinate 440,156,674, forward strand.
CATGGTCCACTACAGTCACAAAGGATGAACCAGTTTTCTCAAGGACAAGATGGTCTTAATCAAGGAAATCCCTTCATTGGGGCCGCAGGACCTGGTCATATGTCTCATGTACCCCAGCAAAATCCCAACATGGGGCCTTCACTACGTCACTCGGTCCAGCAGTTTCATCACCATCCCCCCACTACTCTCCATGGAGAATCTGTTGCTCACAGTCCTAGATTTTCTCCGAATACTCCTCAGCAGGGTGCAGTTAGGCCACAGTCCCTTAATTATAATTCTAGAAATCAGACTGTACCTTCACCTACGTTAAACAACTCAGGGCAGTATTCCCGCTATCCTTATAGTAACCTTAATCAGGGATTAGTTAATAATACAGGGATGAATCAGAATTTAGGCCTTACTAACAACACTCCAATGTCTCCGTCTGTACCTAGATACCCAAATGCTGTGGGGTTTCCGTCAAACAATAGTCAAGGACTGATGCACCAGCAACCAATTCATCCTAGCGGCTCACTTAACCAAATGAACACACAAACTATGCATCCTTCACAGCCTCAGGGAACCTATGCTTCTCCACCTCCCATGTCACCCTTGAAAGCAATGAGCAATCCAGCAGGCACCCCTCCGCCGCAAGTTAGGCCTGGCAGCGCGGGGATACCTATGGATGTTGGAAGTTACCCAAATATGCCCCATCCTCCAAGTCACCAGCCCCCCGGCAGCATGGGTATGGGACAAAGGAACATGGGTCCCAGAAACATGCCGCAGGGTCAGACATTCATAGGTATGTCCTCAACACCAAGGGAGATGGGTGGGCATATGAGACCAAATGGCTGTTCTGGAGTTAGCCATGCAGATCCACAGGCAATACAAGAACGGATGATGTCTGGCCCGCAGCATCCCGGGCATCAATCTTTTCAGCAGCAAATGGCAAACTGTCAGCCTCATCCAGCTATGCACCATCAGTCTTCACCGCCCTCACATTCTCATCACCAACCATGGACTTCGCTTCACCAGTCACCTCAGAGTACCCCCCAGAAAGTGCCTATCCATCAGGTAAGTGTGCCGGCACGCTGCATTCTGAACACAATGTACTGTTAATGTTTTGTTTTTCCTTTCCCCCTTTCTCTTGTTCTTGCCGGTACGTGTGGCTTTCTCATAACCAAGCTTGTGAACTTCCTGCTCTGCACGTTACTCTGATTTTTAAGAGGGGACCGAGCCGTATGCAACAACAGGAAGCTATATCAGTAGCGTCTGGTTATGAAACAGCTGCAGATTCACAAATTCTTGGCAGTCGTCAAATAACTTCTTCTTTTTGCAATCTATCACCACTTGACATTTCAGTTTTGTGTTCTTCAGGTAAAAAAATAAGGCTATACATATAGATAAATATAGATATATTTGCAAAATGAATGGGAAAGCACATTTTTGGTGAAGGTAATTAATGCTATCTAACTTTTTGTACAGTTTATTAATACAGTGGTAGTGTCAATGCCCGATCCATACCATGGCCTTGTCTAATAAACCGTAAATGAAGGGCAGGAGGTCCTTGTTCCATCAGCAGCTTGGTGGAAAAACTGACTGCAATTACATTCTGGCAGGGGTTGTCACCAAAAGCCCATAGCCCTGAATTGTGCTAAAAATGTAGCGCCCACCCAGCTCCGTGAAGGTGGAAGCTTGTGTGGACAGGAATGTTTTATGGGTCATTTTTATAAAATGGGCACTCTTACGGGAATGGATGGGGGTAAGTGCGTAATCCCGGACACTTTCTTTTAAAGGGTTTCTCCGCCGCTGCTCACTTCAGCGTCAAGAGTTGAGTGGCGCTAACGACATTGTGATAAGTGCCTGCAAGAAAGCTGGTATGGTTTCCGGATATCGCGCACCCGTCCTGCTCTCTAGCATAGGAGGCGTTCATGATGCTTACCAGCCATGCACGAAACCCCGGAGACACTGGTTACTGTAGAGCAGTTTAATTTCTCAGTGTGACTATGACAGCTGGTACGTGCTGCCCGAACCATGGCACGCATGGATCACACTGGCTGTATGCTCTGTTATGTATAATTGTCTCTATAACACATTTTGACACCTTTTTCAAAAATCGGTCAGAGAGGATTTAAGGGTGTGTTTATTCAGTATGGTGCTTAAATGGGTTGTCAAGTACAAAAAAAAAGTGATCACCTGTCCGCATTGATGAAGGAGGTGTGTGGTGAGTCCGAATACTGTGACCTGCACCCACCAGCAGACCTGAGAACTCCTATCCCCTTAGAATGGAGCAGCAGTGTGCATGCCTGTGCTCTGCTTCATTCATTCATTCCCTATTGGGCTGTCAGCCCTGTGCTCTGCCTTTCAACAGCACCATAGAAAATGAATGGAGCAGCAGCCGGCCGTCCAACCTGCCACTCTATTTTGTCATGGGATTAAAGCTCCACGTTTGGGGTAAATATTCCTTGTTGTGACGATTGGATCAAGTCCCAGCGGTGGAACACCTATCAAACTGGCAAGTTACCACCTAAAATGTAGATCAGTGACCTGACAACCATTTTATTTCAGTAGAGTCATTTTGAAATAATGGTAAAATTATCAAATTCGGGTCGTTTTGTGAAATGTGGGGACTGTAGAGTTGCTAGGGAGGAAGAATCTACGGTATATTGTACCGAAAGTCATTACATTTGTTGCAATGGTTATTTGTGACCTTTCTCCCTGGCCAGGGCTTTTTTTTTTTTTTTAAGTGGATGGAGTTTGCCATGAAGCGTGTGATTTACTGTAATATATAACATTAAACCTGCATGCATTATGGCTAAATTCTACATGGACAGTCCAAAGAGTTTGACAATTTTATTTAGAAGTCCGCCACTTAAAGGGAATCTGTCACCATGAAAGTGCAGTGTAATCTACAGGCTCCATCCATGTCATAGAGCTGTTATGGAGCTGAGCAGATTGATATATAGATTTGTGAATAATTCAGTATAACTTGATTTCTTCATCATGTATACTGCTGCTCTTTCTGGGATTCTCGGTCCAGTGGGCGGTCTGATCAGTGACGGGCAGGTTTCTTTGTATTAGGCTAAGTTCACACTAGGTCTTTTCAGGGTTTTTTATTTCTTTTTGCAGCAAAAAACTGATCTCTTGGCAGGAAAGAAGCTGCAGAAAAAAAGCATATTTTCCTTATTTTTTCTTGCGTTTTTTTTTTTTTTTTTTTTGCTGCTGTTTGGCATGCTAGATTTTTCTCTTGTGCATACTGATGCTGATTAAGTTTAGTGTTGGAAAAAAAGTCCTATTCTATAGAATCGGGTTTTGGCAAATAAATTAAAAGCAGAAAAACCTGATATCTGCGTTTTTGATGCTTTTTTTTTTTCAGCACCCATTCATTTCAATCGGTAAAAAATGCTGAAAGTGACATACTCCATTGTGCAAAAAACCACGCAAGGGCACAAAATCCTGATGACACAAAGACCCAAGCTGTGTGCATGAGATTTCTGAAATCTCAGACTTTGCTGGTACTGTAAAACACAGCTGAAATTTTGCATAAAAAGTCGCAAAAACACCTAGTGTGAACTTAGGCTAAGTGCCTACAGAGATGGGACCGTCCACTGGACCGATGATCCCAGAAGGAGCAGAGGTGTAAATGATGAGAACGCCGGTTATGCTGAATCTTTTGTCACAGCAATTTATCAGACCCCCTGCTTTAGATCACGGTGCCTGCAGATCGCACTGCATTTTCATGCTCACTCAGTTCCCTTTAAATTAATCTCTAGTTCAGCCTTTGGGTTCATATCTGGAATATGGAACGTGAAAACCAGCTTTGGGCTTCGTTCCCATGATGAGCTTTTGGGGCAGTTTCTCATGTTGCGTATTTTCGAAAAAATACATGTGACGTATTTTACTTAATGGGTGTCGAAATGGTGCAGAAAATCTAAAAGCTTATTGTGGGAATGTAGCTTTAATACAGGGTTGGCCGTTTATATGGATACACCTAAATAAAATGGGAATGGTTGGTGATATCAACATCCTGTTTGTGGCACATTAGTATACAGGAGGGGGAAAACTTTTCAAGATGGGTGGTGACCATGGCGGCCATTTTGAAGTCGGCCATTTTGGATCCAACTTTATAAATGGCCCACCCAGGTGTATCCATATAAATGGCCCGCCCTGTAGATTTCCTGCATGTGATTGTGTGGACTAGTGGAGTTTTGTCCATGGCTACTGTCATGGAGGTTGTGCGGTCACAGCTTGTAGTACATAAGTGTCTATCACAGATCTCGTCTCTTACGATGTTGTGGTGTTGGGTTTCTCAGCTTCTCTTTTCTAGAAGTGTAACGTACGGAGTCATAAAAGCAATCCTCAAGTGACTGGTACACCCAGAATAGCAGTGGTGGTCCCCGGTATCTTCATACAGAAGGCGGCACAAACTCACTAATGACCCGCTCCGAAGAATGCTCCGTAAACGGGAATTGACATTTTGTGCCGTGTTGTATGATAAGATCTTATCGGCTCTCACTTTTATTTGTAAATGGCAAAGGTCTATCAGGCTATGTGCACACGTTCAGGTTTTTAAGCGTTTTTTCGCGCTAAAAACGCTATAGAAACTCATTAAAAACGCATACATTATGCATTCTATCATCATTTAGAATGTATTCTGCATGTTTTGTGCACATGGATGCGTTTTTTCCGCGAAAAAAACGCATCACGGGGAAAAAAATTAACATGTTCATTATTTTTGCGGATTTTCTGCGTTTTCCCCGCAATTCTATGCATTTAGGAAAAAACGCAACAAAAACGCGTCAAACGCGAAAAAAACGCATGCGGAATTCTGGCAGAGATGTCCGGTTTTGTCAGGAAAATTTCTGCAAGAAATCCTGACGTGTGCACATACCCTCAAGTTGCTTCTAACCAGTTGTCACTTTATTTTTAGCTGCGTTTCCCATTCATGTTATCTTGGGATAAGGCCCCAGGAAATTCCAGACATTTTTGTGACTGAAAGATAGCTGATTTTTAGTTTTTTTTTTTTCAATGACAAATTCTTGTTTTTCTTTTAGCGGCTACAGCTGTCATTTCATCATGAGAAAGGTAGTTGTGTGTCTGCTCCATTGGCGTTTTCTGGGTGAGGAGCTACATTTTTGGGGCACGCTCGGCTTCTCGATAGACAGGTTTAATGAAGGCCAGTCAGATCCCTGTGGCCAATGTGCCGCGTTCTCTGCTACCCACACCTGATGTTTTGGTTTGGGTTCTGTAAAGTAGTCAAAAGATCTATTCCTATGAGATGTTTTTACATGACTGCTACATAGGAGGCCATGCAGGCAGGCAGATTTTGTACCATGAATTAGTGCCTATAGATGCTCCAGTACCGCAGGCACATTGTCCATAGCACCTCCCCGGTTTATACACCGTTCTGCTCCTGACAATGTTGATTTTTGACAGGAGAAACTGTCCAGTCAGCCGAGGAACAAGTGTTTTTTGCTCGTTCTTGAATTTTTTTTTCCTTTTTGTCTGATACCTGCTAATATAAAAGGACCCTTATGCAGAACATGATTGCACGCTGCAGATGTGTAAAACAATGGGCAGATTCCCTATGTACAGGAAGTACATCTTGGGGAATCTCAAAAAAAAATTAGGGCACCCTAACTACCCTACAGGTCATTGTAAACTCTTCCTTTTCATTTTCCTTTCTAGTTATTTTAATGCACTAACTATGCTAAGAGCATTTTGTTTCTCTGCTTTGCTTAGTAAGATCAGATTAGGTGAAGTTCCCACGGTGCGTTTTTTTTTCAGTGTCCAAAAAAACCCCGCAACATCGTAAAGTTCCAGCACAGTGGATTAATTATTTTCTATTTTATTGTGTAAATCTGCAACTTGTTAAATTTTCTATGCTGCATTTTATGTGCAGATTTTCCCCATAGAATTGCATCAGATGTGGACATTCCACAGGAAAAAAAAAAATCATATGTTTTTAGTGCTTTTCAGTTGTGGAAATGCCCTCAAAGCGATTGATATTTGCACTGGTCTGGCTTTGACACAACTTCTTAGATTTCCTGGTATTTGTATCAATGGGATCCAAGGGGTAGCATTTTTCCTTGTGAAGAGTGACAAGCCAGGCCTTGCAGGTCAGTGAGGAGACTTATAGGATATTGACTTTTTAAGATTGCTATTTCCAATAGGTGGCGCTAGAGTTCAAGTCCTTCTCTGAAGAGGCAATTTGCATATTTAATTTCCCAGAGGAGCATGCATGGCGTATAAGGCTAGGTTCACATTGCGTTAGTGCAGTCCGTTCAACGCATGCGTTAAACGGACTGCGTTAACGCAAGTGCCGAAAAAGATCACGTTATGCGATCGCGCTAGCGCAGATGCTCCATCTGTCCTAGCGGTGACGGCACATAGCTAGCGCATGCCGATTATGGCATGCGTTGTTGATGCGCCCGATAATAGGGGTTAATGGCAGTGTTAACGGGCTACGTTATGCCGTGGTGTAACGCAGTCCGTCTAACGGACTGCCATAAGGCAATGTGAACCCAGCCTAAGTCTCCTCACTCTGCCCTGCCAGGCCTTGCTTGTCACTCTCCACAAGGAGAAACATTACCTTTTAGCCCCAGTCTTAAGTCTCTCACCTAGCTAAATCAGATCTCATAATTTGCAAAACACCATGTTGTAAAAAATTGAGATTTTACCCCAAGTCACAAGAAATATAACCCCCCAGCAGCGTTATGTAAAAAGTAGCAAAAAGACACAAAAACACTAAAAAACTTAATGAAAAAACCCTGCAAGTAAATCTAATTTATCTAAAAAGCGCAGACCGTAACTCATTGTGGGAACCTGACCTTATTCTGCTCCCCAGTCCCCCTACCCCTGTATAGAGCCTTGTATCTAGTCTGGTTCTGGACATTGCGTCCTTGGTAGCAGTGATGGGAGGAATGCGTCTTCAGTATGTGAATGATGGCGGACTACGGGAAAGGTGCTGACAAGTGGCGGGCTCTCCGCCTGCGCGAGTCTACACCTTGGACCCGAAGATGCTCTGCACACATTGCCGCTCATTGAGCCTCTGGAATCAATGATTGTTTGTTTTCCTGCTACATAAATTGCTACTTGATGCTGAGACTTTACTGAGACTTTTTTTTCCTTGCCTCCAAACCACAGTGTTCCCAGTGATGAAACCCTGGACAGAGTAAATAAAACTGTCCACATTTTCTCCCGTGGTAAGGCAATGCTTCAGGTGGCCAGCAAACACAAGGTATTTCTGTGAAGATGCCGGAAATCTTCTGCCTGCTTTTCCAGGGAGGAGGGGGTCTCCGCGCCGAGCTGGGAGACTTGCCCAGACTTCTAAGAGCGGAGAGAGGGGGCCACTTCTTCTTTTTATATCTTTTTAACAGACGCTCTGACATCTGTTTTATGTCTAGCAGTTGATCACCATTATTTGTGCTGTAAAATGTCAGTGCAAGGAGTCTCATTCAGCACAATGTATCGCAGCTTCCCTCCAGCCCACTGGGCCCGGGGTTGTGCGTCTGCGGCCTCCTCCCTGCTTGGCGCTGAAACATCTTTGGAGTGATCAATCTCTGGGAAAATATCTCAATTTGGCTTCTTTAAGGGGGTAACTGGTATTGGGGTCTGTTTATTTTGGGGCTTTTTTTCCTGATACGGTGCCACTCTTGTTCAAAGTTTTACCCTGTTTACTTGAGTGCGGCTTCAATACAATTCCAGCTGCATTCTGTAAGCAAGAGTGGCGCTGTGTGTGGACTTCTTTTTTTTTTTTTTCTTTTTGTCTTGACCAATCCATGTAGACTGCAAGGAGCTGAAATGATGCTCATATACATTAGCTGCATAGCAACCGAACCGATCCGGTCAGCTGAAAATCACTGAAGGGGATCTGACTCCATCCTTGGTGTCCGGGAAAGAAAAATCAGGCATGTTGAATTTCAATATGCCCAGTCCTATATCATTATGGGAAGTAAGTTGCCATCAAAGGTGTCTGGTAGCTGCTCATTCCCTTGCATGCTTCTTTTCTCAGGCCCGCGCTCCCTGCAGGGGTAGGCCCGAGCTCCCTACAGGGGTAGGCCCGAGCTCCCTACAGGGGTAGGCCCGTGCTCCCTAAAGGAGTAGGCCCGCGCTCCCTACAGGGGTAGGCCCGCGCTCCCTACAGGGGTAGGCCCGCGCTCCCTACAGGGGTAGGCCCGCGCTCCCTACAGGGGTAGGCCCGCGCTCCCTACAGGGGTAGGCCCGCGCTCCCTACAGGGGTAGGCCCGCGCTCCCTACAGGGGTAGGCCCGCGCTCCCTACAGGGGTAGGCCCGCGCTCCCTACAGGGGTAGGCCCGCGCTCCCTACAGGGGTAGGCCCGCGCTCCCTACAGGGGTAGGCCCGCGCTCCCTACAGGGGTAGGCCCGCGCTCCCTACAGGGGTAGGCCCGCGCTCCCTACAGGGGTAGGCCCGCGCTCCCTACAGGGGTAGGCCCGCGCTCCCTACAGGGGTAGGCCCGCGCTCCCTACAGGGGTAGGCCCGCGCTCCCCACAGGGGTAGGCCGTCACTCTCACACTGCACTTTACAATTTAACAACATATGAATTTGTTGCAGCCTCTTTAACCACAGCATGTAGGAGACACTATTTTTTTTTCTTTACAGTTTTTTTCCTATAGACTTAAAATGTATGACACATCCATCCAGCATGCGTGTGTCCTGATTAGAGAGCCATGTGGATGAGTCTGGTACCTCCAGACACTTGTGGTGAGGCACATGCAGGTTTCAGACACCCCTGGTTCATTATGACGCGTGCTCCTCTTAATAAGTCGGGTGCCTCTGACTGCTCACTCCCCCCTCATCAAGACCATTGTAAGTGACCATGGTCTTGATGAATCCGGACACTTGTCCATTAAAAAAAATTAATATGGAAACTCCCCCTCTTACCCCCCCCGGCTTCACGGCTCAATGTGACCCACACAAGTCTGTGTTTCTGAAGATCATGGACACAATATGTGCGTTATCCATTTTTTATATTGTAATGGTAGGAGAAGCTTGAAATGTGTTTATTTTATATTTTTGGCAAAAGTGGCAATGTAACAGTGGATCTGTCACCAGATTTCAAAAGACAAACTGCATACATCTTTAAGGATGTATCTGAGGCTGGAGGAATTACTGTGTAAATCCATGTCAGAATGGCTGCATAATCCTTTGTGAAAGTTTAAATTGTCACCCTCAGTGTCCCTCCTCCCTGCTGCTGCTGAGATCACACACTGCTCAGTACAAGCTGCAGCTGTCGGTGAGGCTGGCTGTGCGGAGACAGATTACACTTGCTGCACTCATATAATTTTCCTTGCAATATGAGGATTGCACAGCCATTGTGTCATGGATTTTCCAAGTCATTACACCAGGCTGATCAGGTCCAAGAGATCTATTTAATATTGTATACAGTTTGTATTCTAAAATTCTGTTGACTGCTCCCTTCATCTCCATCATGGGGCTGATTGTTGTGAAGTGCCTGTGAGTGTTAATATCACTCCTAATCGTATGCCATCTGCTGCTGATGGGACTGATGTCGCCCAGGTTGCTCTTCCAGATCGCAGCAGCGGCACACCGTGCTGGGGGAGGCAGACATTACGGTCATGGAGGACCCGTTCCTTCCCTCTGTAGATGAGGCTCTGGGTCGAGTGTCTCCTGGCGCATTATCGGCCTGTGTGATATATAAAGGCTCGGCATCCTGTGTACAGCATTTCTCCAGCCACGACTCCTTATCTTCCTCATTCCTCTTCTCCATTACACGTACATAAGGGACTGTTTGCCCTTGAGCATGAAGACCTCTGGATGATTCCTCGGCTCAGGTACTCTGTGGACTGAGTAATTGGTGCCATTCATTATCTGCTCACCAGGCCGGTTATAGGCAGTTCCCTCCATTAACATAATAATGGGAGTCAACATCTGCATTGTGATTTGGTGGCGCTGAAGTCACCTGGCCTGTTACCAGAGGTTGAAATGTTGTATGAAGGTGATGCGGGGGATGGAGACCACCCTTTCTCTGCTGCGGCCTCTGGTGTGAATCTGGTTTTCTCTCAGACCTCTATTGTGACTGTACAGATCACCCATCTCCCTATGAAGGAGAGATGCTGCTGAAAAGGAAGCCGTCTACACACATATTAGTACCCCATGAACCAAAGTTTAACGTCCGCTGTCATCAGAAAATGACCTATGGTGTAAGGAGACGTCTCACCAGTTTGAGCACGTTAAACTGGTCACATGATGGAATAGTGGCCGCAAAGCTGAATAAAAGTAGTTTTCGTGTCTTTATTTCTACAGTCCTTTGCACAGATATTCACTTGTAAAGTGTAGATTCTATTTTATGATAAAGTACAACTGGGTGTGACTCAAAGATTCGTCTCCTAGCGACATATACGTCTTCCCCTGCATGACAGTGAGCAATCCTAAGCAGGAGGCGACATGCAGGGCACAGGAAAAGAAAAACACCCCCAGAGGAGAAAGGATGAACATACTTTCTACTATGAATCCTGTAAAGACAAATATCCCTGATCTCTATAGCTACTATGTAGCGCAGAGCCGGGTGTCATTACAAACACTTCCAACTTTTTTCATTTCATGGCACTCATTGTGAGGGGAATACAGCAGAGTTGACAGTGCTCTGAGAGGAGAGCTGCAATAGAGATTTCTAATGACTTTCAGCTGTATCTCCCCTCACACTACACTGACTGCAGTAAGGTGAAAGCTGGAAGTGTTTGTAATTACTTTCCATACTGGTACTACTGTGAGATCAAAGCTACATGTGTTTGTATTGAATCAGCCCTGGTATACTGGATGGAGTAGCTGCAAAGATCAGGGCTCTCATATAATTTCATGTCTCTTGGGAGAAGACATGTTCTTCTGACTTTTTGGGGTTGTGGTATTCCCCTCATCTTCACCTTTGCCTCCTGCTTATGATTGGGCAACTTCATGCAGGGGAATAAATACACCCCCCAGAGACAACTGTAGTAATGTCTATTGGACTTATCATAAATCTGAAATCTAAACTTTACAAGTAGTGATAAGCGAATGTGCTTGGATGAGGTGTTATACGAGCATGCTCGGGTCTAGCAAAGTGTCTTTGGTGTGCTTGAATAATAGTGTTGACTCCTCGCGGCCGCATGTCTTACTGCTAACAGCTGCGAGACATGCAGCCATGGTGACTCGATGTATTATTCGAGCAAGCCAAAGACACTCCGCACCCGAGCATGGTCGTATAACACCTTATCCGAGCACCTTCACTCATCATTATAAGCTAATCTCTTCACAACAGAGAGGAGAAATGTAAAAATAGAAACCTACGTTTTTTACCGCTCTGCAGCCATAATGATGGGCAGTTTAACATGCTCAAACTGATGAATGGCAGTCTTTAAAAAGATAGTAATATGAATAAAGAAAAAAAATCATTGCCAAAAAGTGCATGTAAACCTAAAAACCTGTTTTAAAGTGACAAGCAAACTTGGCTCTGATACAATTTTCACACTAGCCAATGGGGCTTTTTAAGGGCCCTACTTACGGTCCTTTCCTTTATAACCAGGACTACAATGACAGATGGTGACGTTGAGAAAGCGTCCGAGGACATGAAATGATGGCTGCTGCTGCATGTTTGTCTCCTGCGCTTTATCCTGTATGCACTTTATTCAAATAAATGTAGCTTTTGGATGAGGTTTCTAATGTGGCAAATGCCGTGAATCTCTCCCTACATGAATGATATCGCAGCTCACCCTCCTCACCTCCCTTCACAATGACCTTTGCACAGGCTCAGCACATACATCAGTGCAGAAGATCAGGTTGGGTTTATGCACGTGTTGTTTCCTTAAACAAAAAATAAGTTGGTCTAAAAAAAAACCAAACAAAAAAACCCCTAGTGGTCAGTGTGAAAACTGCCAGATTTCTATTTTTTATTTTGCATACAGATTGTGATATATTAAGAAATATTGCTAGTTAAAAAGAAAATATTGAAGACAAAAATATTTTGTATAACAGGTTATTTTCTGCTGATGTGATACATCAGGAAGTAGTTTCTATTCTAAAAGGTAGGGCTTGTCCCCTTTCAGATAATGTTCCTTCCTGTAGTTTGTTAAAGAATAAAACAAAAAAACCCATCAAATCACATAATACTTTCCTGCCCAGGATCCACTGATGAGTGTTCACCATGCTCCCAGTGTCTGGCATTGGACGTGGTGCTGCGCGGCAGCCAGTCTGTAAGCTTAGCTGTTCTGAAGGGGGAGCCTCATCTACATGGGCAGAGCCGCTGAGGTCTGAGAATAGCTGCCTGGCCATCGCTGTAATGTTAGCGCCAATGCCAGACACCAGGAGCAAAAGCGGAGGTTCGCTGGTGGACTTGGGGAAGCGGGGTACAGAGTGGTTTATTTTTTATTGGAGCTGGACAATATCTGAAAGGAACAATCCCTTTAAAAGATTGTGATGAAAGCCTTTATTGTTTAATTTCGCACTTGCACAACCAAAATAAAGTTAGTGACAATAAAGGGACTTTTTGTCAATTGGTTTCAATATCTGCATTACTCCTTAAAGAGGTTTTCCTACAAACAAAGTACCATACATTTTAATCAATGTATCTTGGAATAATACGTTCCACAATTGGATGTGTTAAAAAATGTTCCTGTGCTGAGATAATCTTATAAATGTGCAACTGCTGTGTACTGTGTAATGGCCGTGTCTGACATTGCAGGGACATGGTCTGATCATATCACAGCTCCTGGGCAGGGGGCTTGGGCAAAAGAATATACAGACATTACAGCAGGGATCACAGCTGCTGCTCTCTGTGAGGTAAAACATTTCCTTGCCTGTTTAAAAACTTGTTTTACCTCACAGAAAGCTGTGAATCCCATGCTGTAACGTCTGTATCCTGTTCTGTACTGGAGCAGCTCTGCAAGGCAAGACACAGCCATTACACACTACACAGCAGAGCTATATTTATAGGATTATTGCAGCACAGGAACATTATTTTTGTAACACCTTCACTTGTGGAACTTATTTTTATCCCAAGATCTATTAAGTAAAATGTACTTAATCCTTGGGACAAGTCCTTTTAAGGCCCATAACCGCCGTGGAATGGGGGTTTATTCAGCAGTGTGAATATAATGCGATGCCCAGCCTTTATGTAGTGAGGCTGAAGAGGACACCCCACTATTTTAGCCCTGGGTAGTCTTCTAAGACATCCTTGCCTAGCAGTTTACTGCACCGCCTCGTGACCAGGCCACCATTGTGCAGGGAAAACTGTGAAGCATTATGCTAGCGCTGCGTCCGCCTCATTGTTAGGGGGTCTCCTAGTCGTAAACAATTGCTTTCTGAATGCCTCTTTAATGTTTAAAGTAGTAATACAAAGTAGGATTGTTTTCGCTCACCCTCTCCACTAAACCGTGTACACGAATCCGGTAGGTGCACAGGAGAATTGTGCGAAAGTTGATCTTTAGTGTTAAGCCCTCAACCCTGGGCCGGAATATTGACTATACATCTCTCATTTATAGTCTCCCTACCTGGTGCCCTCCGTTTGCCTACAGCCGCCTCCTCTACACAGATCGGTGTTCCGTTCCTTCTGCTTCCAAGATGGCCGCCGCAATTGCATGGGGAGTCCTGTGGTAAGCCTTCCCTGTGCTATGGGATAGGTAAGGCAGGAGAGGGTATATTCACACATTGCAGATTTTTCTACGTCTTATTTGCAAGAGAATCTGCAGCAAAATCTACACCTTTCCCATGCGGATTTGGGGCAGATTTCATCCTTTACCACTGCAAAGCGTGAAATCCGTGCTGATTCTGCATAAAGGGCTGACATGCTGCAGATATTAAAGTCCACACCTCAGATCAGTGTCTTTCCAACATGTACAGATTTGTTGAACTCTCATCTGCGTTATATTATGCTATCGATTTTTTTTTTTTTTCCCCCTTGCAAATCTGCAACGTGTGAACCCAGACTAAAAGGGAATGTGTCTCTTATTTATTTCACTAATTAAAGCCAGGTAATAAAACCTATATTGTCCTCATTTGTTTTTATTGTCAGTGTAGAGTTTTCTTTTTATTCTGTTTTCTGCACATTATCTTGCCTGCAATGCTGTTGACATCTAGAGAGCTGCTTTGTAGTTGGCCCCCGGGTCCATTTTCTAGGCGCTGGTTCCATACATACTGGCCACGTACAGGGTTCATTCCTGGACTCTTATGGCCATTGCTGTGTCATTTAGCCTGGAATTACTATAAGCTGCATGCACCGGTGATTGGGTCAGTCACTTTCAGTGGTGACTTTTTTAAATGGGGGTCACACGACCTCACTCAATAGTAAAATGTCCCCTGTAGCCACTGCCCCGGTCATTGCATTGGCTTTCATGGTATGACCCACGCCGTTAATAAACAGGATATATCCTAATCTATTATCCCGGCCGGTACATTGTTATTCTCCACCAAGGAAATAAACAAAAAACAATAACATTTTGAGGCCGGCGTTCTCTGCACAGATCCGTGGGTTTGGGCGAATGTTCAACTAATTAACTTCTCGCTGTGTGGTATGTCCACTTTCTTGGCAGCGTGAAATTTTCACATTCTTTTCAGCTTCCGAACAAATGATTCTTTAAGCTTCAGTATGATGCCACCAGCTTCCTTTCCATGGTGGGTCCTGGGGTATATGCCATGATGTGAGCCCTCTACACAGTGGCAGGGAACAATCACAGGCCCTGATAGGCAAATTAGTCCAAACATCCTCGTGAACTGAACATTTCACCTTTCTTCCGCCCTTGTTTACTAAAGCACAAAGAACATGAATCACCATTGCATCATAGAGGTGAATAACGCACGCAGGCTTGTACCTGGTGTGCTGCAGCCGCTTTCCAGGAGGATGTCCGTGTACAGGACATGATCACCATATTGTGGGGCTAATGGCAGTTAGCAAGAACGTCATGAAATCCATGCTTTTCACAGATAACTCAATGTTTTTGGATATTGCAACATTTTTCTATTTTTTTTTTCAATGTTTGATGATGTGCTGTTTGCCCTGCCACCGTCAATAAGTTAATAGTTAACTTCACATAGTGCCCCCACCTCTTATAGGAGCTGTGACCCAGATGACGGACACTTCAATGTAGTCACTTCCATAGGAGATGATCCAAACGTGCCCTTGTTCTAAAACCCTTAAATCAAGCTGTGCTCCTGTATGTACCTCTGTGTCTGTTTTGATCAGCACAGACAATCTATCCCAAAATTTCTGCACATCGCTGTTTTGTTTTTTTTTTTTTTTGGTACCAAGCACAATGTCTGCTAATAAATCATCCAGGATTGTTTACATTTATTCTTTTGAGTCGGGCATCAGCTTTTCTTTTCTTTTTTTTTTCTTTGCTTCAAAGTTTCTCCTGCCCTTTAGACAGTTAAATAAAATAAAAAAAAAAAAAAAGGTAAAAACCCACTGGTAGTAGTAATAATATGGCGCCAACATAATCCGCAGCGCTTTACAGTTTAACAGTTTCAAACGCAACAGTCATAAGTAACAACATTAACAATAATACAATAATTAAAGCAAAATAAGACGATCCTGCTCGTGAGAGCTTACAATCTACAATGAGGTGGGGGAGATACAAAGTACAGGTGTGCATTTACAATGATGGTCCAGCCATCTTCACGGGGTGGGGGATAGGTGGAGATAGTCAATGGGCTTCACACACACTTACACATAAAATTACTTTGATTAGGGAACATGATAGGCCGCTCTGAACAAATGTGATTTGAGGGAGTGCCTAAAACTGTGCAACTTGTGGCTGGTCCTAATTTCTTGGGGTAGAGCATTGCAGAGGATTGGCGCAGCACGGGAGAAGTCTTGGAGTCGGGAGTGGGAGGTACGGATTAGTGCAGAGGTTAGTCGAAAGTAGTTTGCAGAGCGCAGTGATCGGCTAGGTCGATAGACAGAAATGAGGGAAGAGATGTAAAGGGGTGCCGCACTGTGGAGAGCTTCGTGGGTGAGAACAGGTACTTTGAATTAGATGCCATAATGGATGGGCAGCCAGTGTAACGACGGGCAAAGAGTGGACTCGTCCGAGTACCGATTAGCCAGATGGACGACCCTGGCTGCTGCATTAAGGATAGTCTGGACAGGGGAAAGTCGAGTGAGGGGGAGGCCAATTAATAGAGCGTTACAGTAGTCCAGGCAGGAGTGGCTCAGGGTGACGGTGAGGGGTTTTGTTGTTTCGATGGTGAGAAAAGGGCGGATTCTAGAGATGTTCTTTAGGTGTAAGCTGCAAGAGCGGGCAAGAGATTGAATATGGGAGCTGAAGGAGAGATTGGTGTAAAACATAGCACCCAGACAGCGAGCCTGCTGCCAGGGTGTTATGGTGCCACCCACGGAGAGGGAAATGTCAGATTTAAGGTACCTTCACACATAATGATTTCGTTAACGATATCGTTGCAACGTCACACTTTTTGTGACGTAGCAACGATCCCGCTAACGATCTCGTTATGTGTGACAGCGACCAACGATCAGGCCCCTGCTGGGAGATCGTTGGTCGCTGGGGAATTATCAGGACCTTTTTTTGGTCGCTGATCACCCGCAGTCATCGCTGGATCGGCGTGTGTGACGCCGATCCAGCGATGTGTTCACTGGTAACCAGGGTAAATATCGGGTTACTAAGTGCAGGGCCGCGCTTAGTAACCCGATATTTACCCTGGTTACCATTGTAAAAGTAAAGAAAAAAAAACCAAAAAACAGTACATACTCACATTCCGATGTCTGTCACGTCCCCCGCCGTCAGCTTCCCTGCACTGACTGTCAGCGCCGGCCGTAAAGCAGAGCACAGCGGTGACGTCACCGCTGTGCTCTGCTTTACGGCCGGCGCTGACAGTCAGTGCGGGAAGCTGACGGCGGGGGCCGTGACAGACATCGGAATGTGAGTATGTACTGTTTTTTTTTTTGTGTTTTTTTTTTTTTTTTTTACTTTAACAATGGTAACCAGGGTAAATATCTGGTTACTAAACGTGGCCCTGCGCTTAGTAACCCAATGTTTACCCTGGTTACCCGGGGACTTCGGCATCGTTGAAGACAGTTTCAACGATGCCGAAGTCTTGCCCCTGATCGTTGGTCGCTGGAGAGAGCTGTCTGTGTGACAGCTCCCCAGCGACCACACAACTACTTACCAACGATCACGGCCAGGTCGTATCGCTGGTCGTGATCGTTGGTAAGTCGTTTAGTGTAACGGTACCTTTAGGGAGGTTAGTTGACAGTGGGAGCAGAAGTAGTTCAGTTTTGGAGAGGTTGAGTTTCAGATAGAGAGCGAACATGATGTTGGAGACTGCGGACAGACAGTCACTGGCGATCTGTAGTACAGTGGGGGTAAGGTAAGGGGATGATGTGTGTAGTTGTCATCAGCATAAAGATGGTACTGAAAGCCAAATCTGCTGATGGTCTGTCCAATTGGGGCCGTGTAGAGGGAGAAGAGAAGGGGGCCAAGGACTGAGCCCTGAGGTACCCCAATAGTTGAAAGGAAGAGGGGATGAAGTGGAGCCAGCGAACAAAACACTGAAGGAGCAGTCAGAAAGATAGGAGGAGAACCAGGAGAGAGCAGTGTCCTTAATGCCTAGTGACTGGAGCCTAGAGAGTAGGAGAGTGTGGTCATCAGTTTCGAAAGCTGCAGAAAAGTAGAGAAGAATGAGCAGAGAGTGGTCACCGTTACATTTTTCTGTCAGAAGGTCGTTGGTCACTTTGATGAGTGCAGTGTCTATCGAATGTAGAGGGCGGAAGTCGGACTGTGAAGGGTCTAGGAGGGAGTGAGTGGAGAGGTAACTGGTAAAGCGGGAGTAAATCAGGCGCTCTAAAAGGTTAAGGTACCGTCACACTAAGCGACGCTGCAGCGATACCGACAACGATCCGGATCGCTGCAGCGTCGCTGTTTGGTCGCTGGAGAGCTGTCACACAGACAGCTCTCCAGCGACCAACGATCCCGAGGTCCCCGGTAACCAGGGTAAACATCGGGTTACTAAGCGCAGGGCCGCGCTTAGTAACCCGATGTTTACCCTGGTTACTATCCTAAAAAGTAAAAAAACAAACGCTACATACTTACCTACCGCTGTCTGTCCCCGGCGCTCTGCTTCTCTGGTCTGGCTGTGAGCGCCGGGCAGCCGGAAAGCAGAGCGGTGACGTCACCGCTCTGCTTTCCGGCTGACCGACGCTCACAGCCAGAGCAGGAGGAGTGCAGAGCACAGCGCTGGAGGACAGACGGCTGTAGGTAAGTATGTAGTGTTTGTTTTTTTACTTTTAGGATGGTAACCAGGGTAAACATCGGGTTACTAAGCGCGGCCCTGCGCTTAGTTACCCGATGTTTACCCTGGTTACCAGCGAAGACATCGCTGAATCGGTGTCACACACGCCGATTCAGAGATGTCTGCGGGGAGTCCAGCGACCAAATAAAGTTCTGGACTTTCTTCCCCGACCAGCGACAGCACAGCAGGGGCCTGATCGCTGCTGCCTGTCACACTGGACGATATCGCTAGCGCGGACGCTGCAACGTCACGGATCGCTAGCGATATCGTCTAGTGTGACAGTACCTTTAGAGATGAAGGGGAGATTGGAGACTGGTCTGTAGTTGTTTTTGCAGGATGGGTCGAGAGGGGGTTTCTTTAATAATGGAGTAATGATAGTGTTTGAAGGAGGAATGGTAAAAGCCAAAGGAGAGGGAGAGATTAAAGATTGTAGTTAGGTGAGTGGTGACAACTGGAGAGACTGGAGGAGATGTGAGGGAATGGGGTCAGTAGTTCATGTAGTCGGGGGAGAAGGAGAGGAGCCTGGAGACTTCTGTGATGGGATCAAATGTGGAGAGTGAGCCAGTGGAAATGCAGGGAGGGATGAGAGTCACAGCACCTGGTATTGGGAGCGGATTTCCTGAAGGATATTATCTATTTTCTCTATAAAGTGGGAGGCCAGGTCAGCAGCATAAATGTCTGTGATAGGGGCTTGTGCTTTTGGCCTGAGGAGGGAGTGAAAGGTGTGAAGAAGTTTCTTGGAGTTGTTGGATAGTGAGGAGATCAGAGTGGTGTAGTTGGTGGGCAGAGTTAAAGGTTCTTAACATAAATCTGAAGTGGATGAAGTGTTCTGGTGTGCGAGTTTTCTTCCACAAGCTTTCTGCACTCCTAGAGCATCGCTGGAGAAAGAGTTTGTGATGTGAGCCAGGGCTGTTTTACTCTGTGTTTGGAGGTTCTGAGGGTGAGGGGTGCTACTTAGTCAAGGGTGCTTCTAAGAGTGTCATTGTCACCCGCCGCTATTAACTAGTTAAATGCCGCTGTCAAACTCAGACAGCGGCATTTAACTACCGCTCCCGGCCATTGGGCCGGAAATGCGTGCATCGGCGACCCCCGTCACATGATCGGGGGTCAGCGATGCGTCGCCATAACAACCAAAGGTCTCCTTGAGACCTCTATGGTTGTTGATGCCAGATTATGAGCGCCACCTTGTGGTCGGCCCTCATAGCAATGCAGTAATTCTGCTACATAGAGGCGATCTGAGCTTCGCCTCTATGTAGCAGAGCTGATCAGGCTATGCCAGCTTCTAGCCTCCCATGGAGGCTATTGAAGCATGGCAAATAAAAAAAAAAAAGGGGTTTAAAAAAAAAAAAGAATTAGAAAAAAAGAAAAGTTTAAATCACCCCCCCCCCCCTTTCGCCCTATTCAAAGTAAAGCAATAAAAAAAATCAAACCTACACATATTTGGTATTGCTGCGCTCAGAATTGCCCGATCTATCAATTAAAAAAAAAAGGATTAACCTGATCGCAAAATGGCGTAGCGAGAAAAAAATTCAAAACGCCAGAATTACGTTCTGCGACATTGCATTAAAATGCAATAAATGGCGATCAAAAGAACGTATCTGCACACAAGTGGTATCCTTGAAAACGTCAGCTCGGCATGCAAAAAATAAGCCCTCACTGGACCCGAGATCCCGAAAAATGGAAACGGGTATAGGAATATTGCACAATTTTATCTATTTTTTTTTTAACCAAAGTTTGGAATTTTTTTCACCACTTAGATAAAAATAACCTAGACATATTTGGTGTCTATGAACTAGTAATGACCTGGAGAATCATAATCATAATTAAGCGAACCTAGCAAAAAAGCCAAGCAAAAAAACAAGTGTGGGATTGCACTTTTTTGAAATTTCACCGCGCTTGGAATTTTTTTCCCCGTTTTCTTGTACAAGACATGGTAAAACCAATGGTGACGTTAGAAAGTACAACTTGTCCTGCAAAAAACAAGCCCTCACATGGCCATATTGGCGGAAAAATAAAAAAGTTATGGCTCTGGGAAGGAGGGGAGCGAAAAAGGGCTGCGTCATGAAGGGGTTTATGGGGATTTTGAAGTCTCCCAGGATAAGGGTTGGGGATGAACACGGATCGAATCAAAGTGCGATCTGTTTTTTTTTGTTTTTTTTTGGGTCGATTCATCAAAGCTTTTAGGCCAGAAAACTGATATAGAAGCTTTAAAAAGCTGCAATGTTTTGGTGCAAATCCCTTGTTCAACACCTGTTGCGAATTTTGTCATCTTCCTGCCACTTTTGGATCGGCTTCATTGAAATGTGTGCATCCTAGATGGGGTTTGGCCACTGCCATCAAATCATTCAAAAAAAAGTCTGAGCTTTGTACATAAAAAATGCTGCTCCAACCATTTACTGTAGGAGCATTTCTGGTGCGGCCAAATTCATTGAGTGACACTTAGATGAGTGGGTGCTTCACCAGTCTTGATGTATCAACCAAACTGACTTGAATGTACGATCTTGGTCCGCAAATAAGATCAAAATTGGATCTATCTCCATATTTATTTATTTTTTGTACTGACAGTTGGGCCAAAAACACCCACTCAACCTATTAAAAGCGCCATAGTCTATAATGGGCACATGTTCTATTCGTGAAGCACAGACTTGAATAATGGGTATGTGAATGATGCCTTAGGTGCCAAAAGCTAATTTCTAATTTCCTGGATGAAGTAGGCATTTGGCTGGGCTCTGCTCACCTGTCCGTTCATCTATCAGTTTGTCTGTTCTGGTTTTGAACAGATAAATTGAATTGGCGTCTTGTGTGTCCCTGTTTCATACAGAAGCAGAGGGGCTCCTTTTATTTCTATGGGATCCGTCTGGCCTCCGTTTGATTTCTTTTCCGTTCTAAAAAGATCTTCATGCAGGGCTTTTTTCTTCTGGAGACCAGAGAGACCCCACATAAATGAATGAGGCCCCTTTGCTTCCCTGCGAAACAGGAATGTGCAGGATGCTAATAATTTCTGTTCCGTCCGTCTGTTCAAAACGGAACAGATACATGGAAAAGATAAACCGAGGAGGAAGAGTCCTAGTGGGGTAACTTTTTAAATTCGATTTTCTCTAAAATGTTATCTAAATAGACGTTGTCTCTCCTTATAATGTGCATGTGTGTATCTCGCTATCACCAGTTTGAAGGTACAGCGTTGTCATAAAAAATGGCTTCTCATTTATCAAGCTTGGTTACTTAATCACGTAATCTCATTTTAAATATACCGTAAATTCGGGGACAGCTGTCCCGGCTCAGATAGGATTAACCCTTTCAGGCTAGGGAAGGTGGAGAGTGCACTGTTCTAGGACGACGCTCATCCTGCCAGTTCAGGGGTTAAGGAGTGTTGCTTAGCAGGCTTCCCAATAATTACATCCATGCTGACGAGCAGTTGGTGGGAGAAAAAATAATTTAATCCTGGCTGAGCTCTCATACTGCAAAGTCATTTAAATGGCGACTGTTCTACAGAAAAGGTGTGTGCCGGTCCTTCGGAGGATGGATAATTGTCATGTGGTTGCCTTCTATGGAACCTCATCTTGATATCCTACATTTGCATTGTGAACTACATGACCTTGCTAATACAGGCCTTAGGTCAATGACCGACTCAAGAGCTACAGTATAGGTGGCTTGGCTTCTAGACATTGCGAACGTCTTTAGCATATACATATATTTAGCGTCATGATTTCTAGATGCGATCTAATTAGTCCTTGGCAGAATAATTGTTGTAATCCAGGTAAGAGAGAACGTAGCAGCACCACACAAATTACTCCGATAAACACCATTGTCCTTTATTCAAACAACATGCTGTGGACAAGGTGACAAGGCAGGACGAATTGCAGACAGAGCTGGTGCAGTCAAAAGACTATGGCCGTTTCGCGTATTCCACACTTCAACGGGTCCAGATCTGGAATACGCGAAACGGCCATAGTCCTTTGACTGCACCAGCTCTGTCTGCAATTCGTCCTGCACTCTGTCACCTTGTCCACAGCTTGTTGTTTGAATAAAGGACAAAGGTTTTTATCGGAGTAATTTGTGTGGTGCTGCTACGTTCTTTCTTACCTGGATTGCCGTACATGTGTTTTTCAAGCGAGCACACCAACTCCAGTGTATCCACCGTGGGTGAGGTCGTTGACTCAGCTGCTCCTGCTTCATTAGTGAGTATCCACCTGGTTCTTAGTGCCATTCAGCTTTTTTTCAGTTTTTTTTGTTGTGAGAATAATTGTTGTTATGGTTTTCAGTTGCTTAATTGAATGTTGTTGGCCATGGAGATCATCTCTTCACAAGATGTGCCTTCAGAAGTCTGCGTTAAGGTTTAAAAATTCCAGTTTGGTGTTTTGTAAAATTGCCCCTCTGTTATGTAATGAACAGAATGAATTTGAGCAATGAAGTTGCACTTGTAAGTGACGTATAGGAACCTTGTCCAGCAGCTGGTGGGGCCACCCAGTACCAGACGCAGCAGATGTGGAAAGTCCCTCTGTAGTGTCACTTTCCATTTAGCACCCCGCATGAGATGTCTCTTTAATGCCTTCACAGCTCTTTGATCCCCATGGAAAATAGGTTAATCTGGACAAGACGCAACTGCTCCTCTTGGTCTGGGTAGTCCCGCGGTATCCTGGGTGTGATGTATTGTTCTCCTGGTCATAGGCAGAAATGTACTAGATGGACAGCTACACGGCTTTCCTATTACCTTCCATGGTACCAGTGCACAGTCACCTTCTCCCGCTGTTCTTCAGGCCTTCGTATCTGTTGCTACATACTATCACCTGCAGTAATATCCTTTTTATAGCTTTAATTTTAATTTCATTTATTGAGTTTATATCAAACTGTCCCAGGACTTCCCTAAATAACATGTTCAACTGTGCCGAAGCACCCATCCCAATATATAGTGAATGTTTCTGTATGACAAGAAATATGACCACTATAATACCTTAAGCCTTACCACTTAGCTTTCCCAGGTGATGTACTAGGATGCCTAGAGGATCAATGCTGCCAGTTTCAGAAAATGTAGATGCCCTCCCCCAACCTTAGGGTGCCAATACTCATTTGACTAAAGTTCATAAAAATGGACGATTTCGGCCATAGTGAAAGTACTTTGGGTAATATTACCATGTCCAAGATCCTATCCAAATATGAAGTCGGTGTAATAATATTAGCAAATGCCTGCAGTTAGGAATGTAGTATAGTTTTTCTGATTCGTGATGTCTCTCTCCTCATGTGCAGGCATTGCAAGACCTTAGGCATCCATGGTTACAGCCACTAGAAACTCGTTGTCACTATATCAGTGGTCGTAACCATGGATACCTAAGGTCCTGCAATGCCTGCACATGAAGAACAAGGCATAGTGAATCGTAAGAACTATACTACATTTCTAATTGGAGGCATTTGCTAATAATATTATTATCATTACTACACCTACTGCATATTGGGATATGATTATTGTAGCAACCAATGAAAAACACATCAATGCCTCAGTCAGACATCCCTGAATGATATGCCTGTCTGACAGATAGAACATCTGCCCATTAGTCTATGGGGCTGTCCAAATGACTTTTTTTTTTCTTTGTAGACTGAATGGTCTTCAAAAAAATCATGGCGGCATATCCCAGTGACTGATCAAAATTACCAATACAAGTCTATGGGTCTGTGACAATCATTGATGACACACGGAAGGCATCATTGTGCTGCCCATGGAAGCTTTGTAATTTATTCACTTTTAATCTACAGTATTTTATCCGGAAAGAAATCAGTTCTTCGTGTTATGAAAGTTCCATCTTTCCCTAAAACGACGTTGCAGAAAAATGATTCCCACCTGGCCCGGTGTCACTGACAATGTACGGCCGGGTTGTATGACTACAATGTACATAGCTGTGTCAGTAAAGCGATCATTGAGCCGTTATACTATCACAAACCTTCTTCTCTTTAACACCTTTAGATAAGGAGATTGGTAACGCCCAGTTGTCCATTTTATTCCTATATTTCTCAGAGGAATACATGAGGAACAGGTGTTCCAGAATTTTTGAAAGTAGCATAATCTTTCTTTTCAGGTTTGCCTTTCCGGAGTAGAAATAAGCTTGGTACGTAATGGTGGTCACATAGGTCATTCATCCATCTTCCAAATCCATTAAAGGGGTTGTGGATTGCTGTGGGTCCCACTTCCAGGGTCCACACAGATCCCATGGTCCCTGTGTGCGCAGCACAACACCATTCATATCTGTCTCAGGTGGCAGGACCCCCCGAAACCTGGGATAGGTGATGACTTCTATTTATAGTCCATCCTCTTGGACAGGAGCACAGCTCCACTTTGTGCTGAAAGCATGCACTACCCACAGCAACCACATGCAGTAGTGGGCGCATCACTGCCGTCATCAAATATATCCTCCTTGTAGTTTTCCAGAACATGGCAGCAGACAGTGAACTTCCCATCCTTTTATTTTCAGAGTAAACAGAGCTGTGCAAACATTGCAGGATCAGCTCACCATCTGCTATAACCTATCGTACATTTAAAGGGCAACTTCCCATCAGATAGAAATCCATACCGGCGTGTGGTGGAGTGGCTGCACAGCCCTCCTCTCTCCTCCCCAGATCGTATTGTACAACTGGGCGTTCCCATCATTGTTACCCGAGCTGGAGGAGGATGTACAGCGCAGCGGTTATGTCTGTCGGCTGCAGCCTGCGGCTTTAGTCACTGCCTGATCTTACTCTGTACCTGACATTGGTTTAGTGTGAGAGATTCATGGTGACGCATTGTGCAACATCACAGTTTTTTATTTTTTTATTTTAACCCCTTGTGTCCTTGCTGTTCTGCAAACATATGCACAGAAATTCATGGCATGCGTATTAGGGTATGTGCACACGTTGCGGACTGCTGTGCGGATTTTTCCACACTGATTTTGATAAATCAGCAGGGCAAAAACGCTGCGGATCCGAGGTAAAAACCGCACCGTGT
The DNA here is from genome assembly GCF_032444005.1 of Ranitomeya imitator. Lineage (NCBI taxonomy): Eukaryota > Metazoa > Chordata > Amphibia > Anura > Dendrobatidae > Ranitomeya > Ranitomeya imitator. The sequence goes on from NC_091287.1 coordinate 440,181,878, forward strand.
GCACATGGCCTTAGCCTTCGGCCGTATACGTTGACTGACTCTTCTGGGACCACTTTTTGCAGTGTTGTGTTTTAGGATCCCCCCCCCCCTTCCTTTCTCACACACCCCCCCTTCACACACACCCTTACTAGTTGACCAGCTACTCTTCCAGTTTTACTCTCCGAATTGGTCCTGGTGCTGAAGGTCCTAGTGCCCTAGACGTTGGTGCTGAAGGTCCTAGTGCCCTAGACGTTGGTGCTGAAGGTCCTAGTGCCCTAGACGTTGGTGCTGAAGGTCCTAGTGCCCTAGACGTTGGTGCTGAAGGTCCTAGTGCCCTAGACGTTGGTGCTGAAGGTCCTAGTGCCCTAGACGTTGGTGCTGAAGGTCCTAGTGCCCTAGACGTTGGTGCTGAAGGTCCTAGTGCCCTAGACGTTGGTGCTGAAGGTCCTAGTGCCCTAGACGTTGGTGCTGAAGGTCCTAGTGCCCTAGACGTTGGTGCTGAAGGTCCTAGTGCCCTAGACGTTGGTGCTGAAGGTCCTAGTGCCCTAGACGTTGGTGCTGAAGGTCCTAGTGCCCTACACGTTGGTGCTGAAGGTCCTAGTGCCCTACACGTTGGTGCTGAAGGTCCTAGTGCCCTAGACGTTGCACTTTGCATACAGTTCAGCTTTCACTTTCCCCCCCCCGGGTTGAATATTCCGTCATAGCCAGGGTCGCAGTTTCAGCTAGCTTTCTTTGGCTATGATGCATTCCCGACTCCTTTGGGAGTGATGGTTTGGCCTCACTTTATAGCATGTTAATCTATTTAGGCTCCAGTCTTACAAGCAGAGCCATTCTCCATAAGTGTTTCCGACAGGTCTGATTATAAACCGTCGTTCTACGCTCTCACCTTCTGTCAAGCCACTCGCTACAGAGATGCATGAGGGCTTGTTCAAGGTGACCTTTCCTTGAAGATCCCTTAATGATGGCTCCTAGCCTGGCTATTTGGTAATTGTGCAATGTACAGATTCCTTTCGTCATGACTAGAGAAGCGTGCCAGCTGTCCTGCATCGCCTCTGCCTGTGCCCAGATACCCCCGAAATCTCGTACTGAAACCAGGAGTCTATGACCCAGACTACAGGAGAATATACAGCAACTCCATCACATTTCGCTGCACTGTAATAGAAAATAGTCTTGAAATATATAACGGAAGACTAGAGAAATCCCCTGAAGCTGGGTAGTTTTTGTGCATGACATTTGCTTCAGAAGTTTTTTTTTTTTTTGGGGGGGGGTGGGGGGCTGGAGGGTTCCATTGATCCTGTTCCCAGGTGAAATCCTTTTGGACCTTTTCCTGTAGGTACTAACCATCTTACACTGGGAGCATCCCTACAAAACCTGCTGCTTTGGAGATATTCTGACCCAGCTGTCCATTCCGCTCTTTACAGTGCCCATTTGTTTGGCTTCTAACAGAGTTCAAGTATCCCACCCCTTAACAAGAGCCCACCTATTTAGAGAGAATCTGTCACCAGGTTTTCGTTGTGTAATCTGACAGCAGCATTATGTAGGGTCTGAGGGTCCTAATTCCAGCAATGTATCACTTAAAGGGAACCTGTCACCCCGTTTTTTCAGATTGAGATATAAATACTGTTAAATAGGGCCTGCGCTGTTCGTTACTATAGTGTATGTAGTGTACCCTGATTCCCCACCTATGCTGAGAAATACATTACCAAAGTTGCCGTTTTCGCCTGTCAATCAGGCTGGTCAGGTCGGGTTGGCGTGGTGCCATCGCTCTTTTCTTCCCCAGCTTTCCGTTGGTGGCGTAGTGGTGTGCGCATGTCGCAGTGACGAATCCACTGCGCGCACGTGAAGAAGCAGCGCGCGATCTGCGCTATTACCCCCTGTCATCGGTGGGGGCGGCCATCTTCCTGGGGCCGCGCGTGCGCAGAAGAGATCGCGGCAGCCATTTTCCCAAAGCCGAGATGCAAACTCAAATTTGCAAATTTATATCTCAATCTGAAAAAACGGGGTGACAGGTTCCCATTAAGGTACCGTCACACTAGACGATATCGCTAGCGATCCGTGACGTTGCAGCGTCTTGGCTAGCGATATCGTCCAGTGTGACAGGCAGCAGCGATCAGGCCCCTGCTGTGCTGTCGCTGGTCGGGGAAGAAAGTCCAGAACTTTGTTTCGCGCTGGATCTACCGCTGACATCGCTGAATCGGCGTGTGTGACACCGATTCAGAGATGTCTTCGCTGGCAACCAGGGTAAACATCGGGTAACTAAGCGCAGGGCCGCGCTTAGTAACCCAATGTTTACCCTGGTTACCATCGTTAAAGTAAAAAAAACAACCACTACATACTTACCTACCGCTGTCTGTCCCTCGGCGCTGTGCTTCTCTGCTCTGGCTGTGAGGGCCGGGCAGCCGGAAAGCAGAGCGGTGACGTCACCGCTCTGCTTTCCGGCCGCTGCGCTCACAGCCAGAGCAGAGAAGCACAGCGCCGGGGACAGACAGCGGTAGGTAAGTATGTAGTGGTTGTTTTTTTTACTTTAACGATGGTAACCAGGGTAAACATCGGGTTACTAAGCGCGGCCCTGCGCTTAGTAACCCGATGTTTACCCTGGTTACCAGCGAAGACATCGCTGAATCGGCGTCACACACGCCGATTCAGCGATGTCAGCGGGAGATCCAGCGCGAAACAAAGTTCTGGACTTTCTTCCCCGACCAGCGACAGCACAGCAGGGGCCTGATCGCTGCTGCCTGTCACACTGGACGATATCGCTAGCCAGGACGCTGCAACGTCACGGATCGCTAGCGATATCGTCCAGTGTGACGGTACCTCTGCTTCTTAATCACTAGGCTCTATGATGACATAGCAAAAATCTGATGACCGATTCCTTTTTGTTACTGCTGATTAGTTTTTTTTAGAAGATATTTCCAATGGTAATGTCTTGTTTCTCCAAATGGGCTTTACTTGAATAGATATTAAAGTAAAGTTTACAAATGACAATTGTGGCGCAACAACACAATTTTCGATCATTTGGAAACTGTCTTTATACAGGGGTTGTCCCCCCTTTTCAGTGTAGACATTGCTGTTCTAGTTGATTGGTCGTATGTACAGCTACTAAGATTTATTCTTGCTATCTCCGAGACCAGGGTAGGCAGATGGCGTGGAAGTGGCTGCTCCGTCTGACCTTCTTTTTAGATATTAGATGTTTTGAATCGACTCCGATTGCTGTCTCCTCTCCCCATGAGCTGGCTTCGCAGACTAAAATATTAATGATCTACTTTCAGGAATACTTCAGCATAAGTGGTTGTGTTTCAAATAACCTACTGTACGCTCTCACAGGAAGGATTTGGCCAGTGGCAAGCAGTCTGATGTAGGGGAACCTTCAATAAATAGCATCATCCTTCAGTATCGTGGTGTGGAGGCTGTGGCGGCTTTACTTATGAAAGCGCCCTATAGGTAAATGATGTCTGCGGGGAAGGGTTAAGTAGGGTTGTTTGGGTATAATCCGGATTGAAAGCACGCGGCCTTCCCCTAGTGTTACCTTTGTACCTTTCATTGGATTAAATTCTCATCCTGCTATCTTTACATAATAGACCCAGTTTGCTGTAAACCAAAAGCCTATGTCACTTGCTTTGTGAAAAGTTGCGCTACAGGCGGCCCCGGTCACTGTCCTACTTTGTAGCATTAATTTGCTGCTGGAATATGCTAAGCTTTGCTGTAGGTTTTATTATTTTTTGTTTATATAGGTTATTGAAATGTTTTGTGTTTTTCAAGGAAAAAGAACACTCTCCATATCACTAATTCCAATGTACTACTCACCACTTTGCCCAGATGGGAAACGTTGCTGAATTTTGTTTTTTCCCTTGCGGTTTTGGTGGGGTTTTTTTTTTTTTTTTTGGCATCTGAGATTTTACTGCCATTTCCAGTATATTTACTATATAATTGTCTAAGGGTCACTTCCGTCTGTCTGTCTGTTCTTCTGTCACGGTTATTCATTCGCTGATTGGTCTCGCCAGCTGCCTGTCATGGCTGCCGCGACCAATCAGCAAAGGGCACAGTCCGGAAGAAAATGGCCGCTCCTTACTCCCCGCAGTAAGTGCCTGGCGCCCGCATACTCCCCTCCGGCCACCGCTAACACAGGGTTAATGCCGGCGGTAACGGACCGCGTTATGCCACGGGTAACGCACTCCGTTACCGCCGCTATTAACCCTGTGTGTCCCCAACTTTTACTATTGACGCTGGCTATGCGGCATCAATAGTTAAAAATGTAATGTTAAAAATAATAATAAAAAAACCCTGCTATACTCAACCTCCGTTGCAGTTCGCGCCGGCCGCCATCTTCCGTTGCATGTTCCGGTGGCCGAAGGACCTGCCATGACGTCACGGTCATGTGACCGCGACGTCATCACAGGTCCTGCGCTACAAAGACCTGCCATGACGTCATGGTCATGTGACCGCGACGTCTTCACAGGTCCTGCGCTCATACCAACCCTGGGACCGGAACCTGCCATGGACTACAAGGGCTCCCTCGGAAAGGTGAGTATATGTTTATTTTTTATTTTTTCACATGTGACAAACCTGGCTGGGCAATATACTACGTAGCTGGGCAATATACTACGTAGCTGGGCAATATACTACATGGCTCTGTGCTGTATACTACTTCGCTGTGCAATATACTACGTGGCTCTTTGCTGTATACTACATCACTGGGCAATATACTACGTGGCTCTGTGCTGTATACTACGTCACTGGGTAATATACTACGTAACTGGGCGATATACTACGTGGCTGCACAATATACTACGTAACTGGGCAATATACTACGTGGCTGCACAATATACTACGTAACTGGGCAATATACTATGTGGCTGGGCAATATACATCATGACTGGGCAATATACTACGTGGCTGGGCAATAAACTACGTGGCTGCGCAATATACGACGTAACTGGGCAATATACTATGTGGCTGCGCAATATACATCATGACTGGGCAATATACTACGTGACTGGGCAATATACTATGTGACTGGACAATATACTACGTCACTAGGCAATATACTATGTAACTGGGCAATATACTAAGTCACTAGGCAATATACTACGTGGCTGGCCAATATATTACGTCACTGGGCAATATACTACGTCACTGGGCAATATACTACGTCACTGGGCAATATACTACGTCACTGGGCAATATACTACGTCGCTGGGCAATATACTACGTCGCTGGGCAATATACTACGTCGCTGGGCAATATACTACGTCGCTGGGCAATATACTACGTGGCTGGGCAATATACTACGTGGCTGGGCAATATACTACGTGGCTGGGCAATATACTACGTGGCTGGACAATATACTACGTGGCTGGGCAATATACTACGTGGCTGGGCAATATACTACGTGGCTGGGCAATATACTACGTGGCTGGGCAATATACTACGTGGCTGGGCAATATACTACGTGGCTGGACAATATACTACGTGGCTGGACAATATACTACGTGGCTGGACAATATACTACGTGGCTGGGCAATATACTACGTCACTAGGCAATATACTACGTGACTGGGCAATATACTACGTGGCTGGCCAATATACTACGTGGCTGGACAATATACTACGTGGCTGGGCAATATACTATGTGGTTGGGCAATATACTACATGTCTGGGCAATATACTACGTGGCTGGGCAATATACTACGTCACTAGGCAATATACTACGTGACTGGGCAATATACTACGTGGCTGGCCAATATACTACGTCACTGGACAATATACTACGTGGCTGGGCAATATACTATGTGGTTGGGCAATATACTACATGTCTGGGCAATATACTACGTGGCTGGCCAATATACTACATCACTGGACAATATACTACGTGGCTGGGCAATATACTACGTGGCTGGCCAATATACTACGTCGCTGGACAATATACTACGTGGCTGGGCAATATACTACGTGGTTGGGCAATATACTAGATGTCTGGGCAATATACTACGTGGCTGGCCAATATACTACGTCGCTGGACAATATACTATGTGGCTGGGCAATATACTACGTGGCTGGGCAATATACTACGTGGCTGGGCAATATACTACGTGGCTGCGCAATATACTACGTAACTGGGCAATATACTACGTGGCTGCGCAATATACATCGTGACTGGGCAATATACTACGTGACTGGGCAATATACTATGTGGCTGGGCAATATACTATGTGGCTGGGCAATATACTACGTGGCTGGGCAATATACTACGTGGCTGGACAATATACTACGTGGCTGGGCAATATACTACGTGGCTGGACAATTACTACGTGGCTGGGCAATATACTACGTCACTGGGCAATATACTACGTGACTGGGCAATATACTACGTGGCTGGCCAATATACTACGTCGCTGGCCAATATACTACGTGGCTGGGCAATATACTACGCGGTTGGGCAATATACTACATGTCTGGGCAATATACTACGTGGCTGGCCAATATACTACGTCGCTGGACAATATACTACGTGGCTGGGCAATATACTACGTGGCTGCGCAATATACTACATGTTTGGGCAATATACTAGGTGGCTGGGCAATATACTACGTGGACATTCATATTCTAGAATACCTGATGCGTTAGAATCGGGCCACCATCTAGTATTTGTATAATCTGCTAAAAGTGCAGACAAAACACAACACATTCTAAACAGGAAAACCACGCACTCTTTTACAATTTATATCTTCCCATAGTTTGGAAAACTGTAGCCTGCCCACAAACTGTAGTGGATAACCGCACACGGACTGTTCCATGCTGCACAGCTGTAGTTCAAATAGCAAATCCGAGGTAGAAACCCAATGTTTTGCTCCAGCTTTCTGCTGTGAGGTCCGCAGTAAATGGGTCACACATATATATTACATTTTTTTTCAGGGGGGGGGGGGGGAAACTATGTTCCTACAAAGTAAATGCTCAGAACTATTCTGAAACGAGAATTACACAGAATCCTCCATCTGATGAACTGATCCCACTCATACGACCGTATGATGACTGTAATTGTCAATTTGATAATTATAGTTTATTTTTGCATGCAAGATACACGGCTGGCCAAAATGCATTATTTCCTTTTTTAGGCCCCATGCAGACAGCAAGACGCAGTGCCCTGAGCCTGTAGGGTGGCGTATGGCGTCGCCACAGGTGGGTAGTTCATGTCACGACGTGTAGTGCCACAATTTTATTCTCACAGCTGTGTATGGATTGATGAGCGGAAACCCTGTGTATCTAATCGATTGCACATCGGGGTAAGGTATGAGCTCTACGGGCACCAAGTCATCATCCCTGCAACACAAATCCGGGATGCTTGTGGTTTAGTTACAGGTATTAAAATGAATGGTACAGATGTCTCTCACCGCTGACTTGTCTGTTCAGTAAATACTTTATATACCTGAAATGACAAATTTGGAATTTTTTTGTTGTTGAATTTTTTAGTTCTGCATTCTAGAAATGTATTAATTACTAGTGGGTTACCAATTTATAGTGTACCCCTATCTAGGAAAAGATGACAGTATTGACCCCTTACCATAACGTCACAAAATCTGGCCAGGGGCACCATACCAGGGCATGTCGTATACAGCCAGCATCCCCCTGTAAAAGCAGAGACTGTCTTATTTCCTATTTGTCGCTGTTGATCTGTTTAAATGCCATTGTCAGTCACTGTCCACAGCTATTAAACCGCTTAATCGCCAGTGCGTGCTTTCACTGGCTTCCATCGTCTCGCCCCGCTCTCCTCAGTCAGTGCTGGAGGTCTCCCAACACTGCCATCTTTGTCCCATTGGGAAGCTGAGGCCGGCTTCATAGTAGAAATGTCATTTTGTCTATATTTATTTTAATTTTACTCTGTGTGTGTAAAGATATTCCACAGTTCTTTTCGGACGGACATCACTGTCCCCATTGGGGCTCACAGTCCGTTCCCGATCAGTCGTGGGAATAAACTGGAATATCTGGAGGAAACCCACACAGACGGGGAGAACATACAGTGGATTGAACTCAGGTCTGCAAGCCAACAGTGCTAACTACTGAGCCACGGTATTGGCCACAATACAACCGCACTGCGGTGCACAGAACACGCGATCAAACAATCGTAGGGTCAAGTCTCCTAAGGAGGGCAAAAAATAGTTGTTAAAAGAATGAGAAAAAAATGAAATGCTGTAGAAAAAGTAAAAAGCAATCCCTACACCCCACTGCATTATCCCATCAATAAGAAATGTAAACAAAATAATACATACCGGTATTTGGTATCGTAGAATCCGGAAAAGTCCAATATATAGAATGTATTAATCCAAACTGTAAACGCTGCAATGAAGACATTTTTTTTCCGCTACTCTTAAATAAAATAAGCAAAAAATATACATGTTTGGAACCATAGCAATCACAATGACCTAAGGAATCATGTTGCCAGATCATTTTCGCCACATCGTGAACATCGGAAAAACAAAACCTAAATAATGGCGAGATTGCATGGTTTTACTACACCCCCCCCCAGTACTTTGTATGGTAAAGCAGTGTCATTGAAAATTACAAGTTATCTTAAAGAAAAGCCCTCACGTGACTTGTTATGGCTCTTGTAAAAACGGCAGGAAAACACAGAACTTTAAAAACTTCAATAATTGGGAGAAGGCGTTAATAACATTTCCATATTGTAAGAGCTGACCAGTCATCTTTAAGGGTATGTGCACACGTTCAGGATTTTTCGGATTTTTTTGCGATAAAAACGTGTAAAAAACACATATATATGCATCCTATCATTTAGAATGCATTCTGCAATTTTTGTGCACATGATGCGTTTTTTCCGTGAAAAAAACGCATCGCGGTAAAAAAAAGCAGCATGTTCGTTAATTTTGCGAATTTTTCGCCTTTTTTCCCGCTATGTAATGTATTGGGAAAAACTAGCAAAAAACGCGAAAAAAATGCTGGCAGAAATGTCCGGTTTTTGTCAGGAAATTTCTGCAAGAAATCCTGAACGTGTGCACATACCCTTGTTCTGTGTAAGAAATCTGCACCTTATAGGCAACCTGAGACTGTCCATGCATCCTGTAATGCCGCCACTCCCGGAACGTCCTCTGTTGGCCACTGTCATCCTTCCAGTTACTGCAGGGGGAAAGCAATGGCTCTTTACCTAGAAAGGGGGTTGGATCACCATAGAACCCTATATAATGGACTGGAAAAATACTGTAGAACTTAAAACACATCTACCGCATTCACAGAACCATGGCGATTTTTCTATGCAGACATGGAGATATTTGTAAAAATCAATTGGTAGACATTTGCTGATGCCACTTGGTGCATTGCCACCCCGATTTCCGGAGCTGCTCCATACCTGTACCCTACATTGTGTTGCCCTAAGTTCTCATGTGTGCAGTGAAGTAGAGAATGGCAGATCTTAGCGGGCTAAACTGTTCACATCTGCCCTATATTTATGGGGAATTCAGCTTTCCCCCATGTACAGTGGGGCAAAAAAGTATTTAGTCAGTCAGCAATAGTGCAAGTTCCACCACTTAAAAAGATGAGAGGCGTCTGTAATTTACATCATAGGTAGACTTCAACTATGGGAGACAAACTGAGAAAAAAAAATCCAGAAAATCACATTGTCTGTTTTTTTAACATTTTATTTGCATATTATGGTGGAAAATAAGTATTTGGTCAGAAACAAACAATCAAGATTTCTGGCTCTCACAGACCTGTAACTTCTTATTTAAGAGTCTCCTCTTTCCTCCACTCATTACCTGTAGTAATGGCACCGGTTTAAACTTGTTATCAGTATAAAAAGACACCTGTGCACACCCTCAAACAGTCTGACTCCAAACTCCACTATGGTGAAGACTAAAGAGCTGTCAAAGGACACCAGAAACAAAATTGTAGCCCTGCACCAGGCTGGGAAGACTGAATCTGCAATAGCCAACCAGCTTGGAGTGAAGAAATCAACAGTGGGAGCAATAATTAGAAAATGGAAGACATACAAGACCACTGATAATCTCCCTCGATCTGGGGCTCCACGCAAAATCCCACCCCGTGGGGTCAGAATGATCACAAGAACGGTGAGCAAAAATCCCAGAACCACGCGGGGGGACCTAGTGAATGAACTGCAGAGAGCTGGGACCAATGTAACAAGGCCTACCATAAGTAACACACTACGCCACCATGAACTCAGATCCTGCAGTGCCAGACGTGTCCCACTGCTTAAGCCAGTACATGTCTGGGCCCGTCTGAAGTTTGCTAGAGAGCATTTGGATGATCCAGAGGAGTTTTGGGAGAATGTCCTATGGTCTGATGAAACCAAACTGGAACTGTTTGGTAGAAACACAACTTGTCGTGTTTGGAGGAAAAAGAATACTGAGTTGCATCCATCAAACACCATACCTACTGTAAAGCATGGTGGTGGAAACATCATGCTTTGGGGCTGTTTCTCTGCAAAGGGGCCAGGACGACTGATCCGGGTACATGAAAGAATGAATGGGGCCATGTATCGTGAGATTTTGAGTGCAAACCTCCTTCCATCAGCAAGGGCATTGAAGATGAAACGTGGCTGGGTCTTTCAACATGACAATGATCCAAAGCACACCGCCAGGGCAACGAAGGAGTGGCTTCGTAAGAAGCATTTCAAGGTCCTGGAGTGGCCTAGCCAGTCTCCAGATCTCAACCCTATAGAAAACCTTTGGAGGGAGTTGAAAGTCCGTGTTGCCAAGCGAAAAGCCAAAAACATCACTGCTCTAGAGGAGATCTGCATGGAGGAATGGGCCAACATACCAACAACAGTGTGTGGCAACCTTGTGAAGACTTACAGAAAACGTTTGACCTCTGTCATTGCCAACAAAGGATATATTACAAAGTATTGAGATGAAATTTTGTTTCTGACCAAATACTTATTTTCCACCATAATATGCAAATAAAATGTTAAAAAACAGTCAATGTGATTTTCTGGATTTTTTTTTCTCAGTTTGTCTCCCATAGTTGAGGTCTACCTATGATGTAAATTACAGACGCCTCTCATCTTTTTAAGTGGTGGAACTTGCACTATTGCTGACTGACTAAATACTTTTTTGCCCCACTGTAAATGAGCACCGTACACCTTGGTTGTGGAAAGGAAATCGCAACCAAAACTATTGAAAGAATTTACACCCAGTTCACACAGGGGTTAAATAAAACACATTGCTAGTGTGAATAATTTTTCCAGAAAAGCCAAGCCGTTTGAAGCGTTTGTTATTGTGGCTGATGTGTTTCCCAGCTACTAGTTTTAGGGTCACAGCTGTTGGGGTGGGGTGCACAGTTCACTGATGTCATCAAACGACTCTTCCACCCTGAAACTGTAGTTGTTCTTCCACCCCATGGTCCATTCTTGTGCCAAGTATCAGAATTTGCAGAGTTTATTAGGCCCCGGAGTACCCATGGAAAGCCTCACCTCTTGTTTTTTAGCGTTTTTCTTTTTCGTGCTGATGACGTAGGTGATGCCGATAGAGCCTTGACCAGTTTTTTAGACTTTTTTTGGTATTTATTTTTGTGGGCATTAAAGGAGCTATGCAGTTGAGCTTTTTTTTCTGAACATGATTAGGAGAGACCATCTGTTCTTTGTTAAATGTTTACAGAAACAGCTTTCCCTAGAAGATGCGAGACGTTGCTGGTCTACGAAACATTGCTAAACTTCAGCCCCCCCACCCCCACTTATCACTGGTTTGTGTTTCAGATATTACATAAACATCTATTAGTGGATGTGGAGTTTCCGCTCTGTATGGTATCTGCTCTTTTCATACATTTCATAGACCTAATCGGTTTGTATCTGGCTACATCTGACGCTTTATAGGACATGATTGAGGAGATTCGCTGAGTCTTGTAAACCCAATCGGACTTAAGGGCCTCATACACATCTGAGAAAGGTCAGGCGAAACGGCAGATTTCAGTCATAATGAAGGAGCATTGGCGAAACGAACAATTGTTCGTTTTGACCGATGACTTACCAGCAAATGTCTATTACAATTCAAGAGGCTGATCGGACATTTTGGATTTTTCTTTTCAGCTGATCATAAGCTTTGGCTTTTGTTGGCCGAAAAAATCAAACATGTCCTTTTGTAGTCTGAGATGTTTTTTTTTTTTTTTACCTACCAACAATCATTCCTCTGCCTGGATTTGTCTCGTGTATGGAGGTCTTCATGTTCCTGCTTCATTAAAATTTTGTTCCAGATCTTTACCCAACAGTCAAACGATACAATTGTTTTATCATTGATCACATCTTTTCTGCAGGTCTAAGTATAATCTTTGGTCGGCAGCACACCTTCCCCTGTGTAAACATGAACTGTGCTGCAGACTTTTATGGAAATTGTACAGAACCAACAAACATATGAATGTTTGTTCCTTTCCAACCCTCCCAGTAATTGCACCACGTTTAATGTTTTGTGATGAATGCTGATAGACTTGCTTTTATTATGTGCAGTTTATCTGTAAAACGAGCCTAATGCTGGGTGTGTATGTGTAGGTGCGGATTAGTAAGCGATCGTTTCGTAGCCTGAATACATAGGCCGACTGCACTTTTATGCGCATAAAATGGCGCTTTGTGTGCAAAGTATAACCTTGTTCTCAGCAGCACAACACCGGAGGATGTGCTGCCTAGAACTATAATAATCACATCTGACAGATGAGCATTTTGCTTCTTCCTCGGGTAATTCCCATCCTGTTTAGATGCCCTGATTGTTGGGAACAAGCATGCCCAATTATTGGCCCATCATAAGTTTTCCTGTTAACATCCAATTTATGTTTAATTTTCACATATGCTTTTTATTGGGAGGAAAAAAAGCTGCAGCGTGCCACCTTCTTTGACTTTCTTTTAGTGGGTCCAATTTAGATTCTGAGCTTCCTTTGTTATGAATCATGGAAACAGGAACACATGGGCTACTTGCACAGTGAACAAGTCTGTATGATCATGTTCACACACCACCAAGAAACCTGAAGACACAAAAGAGAATAGTAAAACCAAAAACACTCAGTTTGAAAAAATGTTGCAGTAATCCGCAAGTGCTAGTAAAAGATGTAAAAAACAGGGTATTTGGTTGATACGTTTTTTGCAAAAAATGTATACTAAGCTGCTCTACCAATCTTCACGGTATACCCTTATCAGAGCAGTCCTAACTAATGTATGCAATCCCTATCTGATGTATTTAAAAACCTGATCATCTGTATATAACCTGTGTGAACAGGGTTCAGAGAGGAAAAATCCATGTGTGCATACAGGGTAGAACAGCTATTGTGCAGATAGCCCAAGAGGAGTGGTGGAACTCCCCAGTCTTGTAGACACAAGAGAACAATTATGGAAACAGGAACACATGGGCTACTTGCACAGTGAACAAGTCTGTATGATCATGTTCACACACCACCAAGAAACCTGAAGACACAAAAGAGAATAGTAAAACCAAAAACACTCAGTTTGAAAAAATGTTGCAGTAATCCGCAAGTGCTAGTAAAAGATGTAAAAAACAGGGTATTTGGTTGATACGTTTTTTGCAAAAAATGTATACTAAGCTGCTCTACCAATCTTCACGGTATACCCTTATCAGAGCAGTCCTAACTAATGTATGCAATCCCTATCTGATGTATTTAAAAACCTGATCATCTGTATATAACCTGTGTGAACAGGGTTCAGAGAGGAAAAATCCATGTGTGCATACAGGGTAGAACAGCTATTGTGCAGATAGCCCAAGAGGAGTGGTGGAACTCCCCAGTCTTGTAGACACAAGAGAACAATTATGGAAACAGGAACACATGGGCTACTTGCACAGTGAACAAGTCTGTATGATCATGTTCACACACCACCAAGAAACCTGAAGACACAAAAGAGAATAGTAAAACCAAAAACACTCAGTTTGAAAAAATGTTGCAGTAATCCGCAAGTGCTAGTAAAAGATGTAAAAAACAGGGTATTTGGTTGATACGTTTTTTGCAAAAAATGTATACTAAGCTGCTCTACCAATCTTCACGGTATACCCTTATCAGAGCAGTCCTAACTAATGTATGCAATCCCTATCTGATGTATTTAAAAACCTGATCATCTGTATATAACCTGTGTGAACAGGGTTCAGAGAGGAAAAATCCATGTGTGCATACAGGGTAGAACAGCTATTGTGCAGATAGCCCAAGAGGAGTGGTGGAACTCCCCAGTCTTGTAGACACAAGAGAACAATTATGGAAACAGGAACACATGGGCTACTTGCACAGTGAACAAGTCTGTATGATCATGTTCACACACCACCAAGAAACCTGAAGACACAAAAGAGAATAGTAAAACCAAAAACACTCAGTTTGAAAAAATGTTGCAGTAATCCGCAAGTGCTAGTAAAAGATGTAAAAAACAGGGTATTTGGTTGATACGTTTTTTGCAAAAAATGTATACTAAGCTGCTCTACCAATCTTCACGGTATACCCTTATCAGAGCAGTCCTAACTAATGTATGCAATCCCTATCTGATGTATTTAAAAACCTGATCATCTGTATATAACCTGTGTGAACAGGGTTCAGAGAGGAAAAATCCATGTGTGCATACAGGGTAGAACAGCTATTGTGCAGATAGCCCAAGAGGAGTGGTGGAACTCCCCAGTCTTGTAGACACAAGAGAACAATTATGGAAACAGGAACACATGGGCTACTTGCACAGTGAACAAGTCTGTATGATCATGTTCACACACCACCAAGAAACCTGAAGACACAAAAGAGAATAGTAAAACCAAAAACACTCAGTTTGAAAAAATGTTGCAGTAATCCGCAAGTGCTAGTAAAAGATGTAAAAAACAGGGTATTTGGTTGATACGTTTTTTGCAAAAAATGTATACTAAGCTGCTCTACCAATCTTCACGGTATACCCTTATCAGAGCAGTCCTAACTAATGTATGCAATCCCTATCTGATGTATTTAAAAACCTGATCATCTGTATATAACCTGTGTGAACAGGGTTCAGAGAGGAAAAATCCATGTGTGCATACAGGGTAGAACAGCTATTGTGCAGATAGCCCAAGAGGAGTGGTGGAACTCCCCAGTCTTGTAGACACAAGAGAACAATTATGGAAACAGGAACACATGGGCTACTTGCACAGTGAACAAGTCTGTATGATCATGTTCACACACCACCAAGAAACCTGAAGACACAAAAGAGAATAGTAAAACCAAAAACACTCAGTTTGAAAAAATGTTGCAGTAATCCGCAAGTGCTAGTAAAAGATGTAAAAAACAGGGTATTTGGTTGATACGTTTTTTGCAAAAAATGTATACTAAGCTGCTCTACCAATCTTCACGGTATACCCTTATCAGAGCAGTCCTAACTAATGTATGCAATCCCTATCTGATGTATTTAAAAACCTGATCATCTGTATATAACCTGTGTGAACAGGGTTCAGAGAGGAAAAATCCATGTGTGCATACAGGGTAGAACAGCTATTGTGCAGATAGCCCAAGAGGAGTGGTGGAACTCCCCAGTCTTGTAGACACAAGAGAACAATTATGGAAACAGGAACACATGGGCTACTTGCACAGTGAACAAGTCTGTATGATCATGTTCACACACCACCAAGAAACCTGAAGACACAAAAGAGAATAGTAAAACCAAAAACACTCAGTTTGAAAAAATGTTGCAGTAATCCGCAAGTGCTAGTAAAAGATGTAAAAAACAGGGTATTTGGTTGATACGTTTTTTGCAAAAACGTGGGTTTTTAGTGGGTCCAATTTAGATTCTGAGCCTCCTTTGTTATGAATCAGTAGGCAAATCCTAAATGAAATTACAATATTGCATAGCGATTTAAAGGGAAATTGACCTCTCCAAATACAGCCAACTATATATCGTGATCCTACACACATAAAACTGTAAACCAGCCCTTAGTCAAGAACATTCATGTGAATGTCTGAACCACAATAATCCTAATTTGTAAAATCACCTTCCTCTCAGGAGTCGGTAAGCCAAACCTCCAACTCCTCGATTTCCATGACACCGACTCCACCAAAATGGGCCCAGACTCCGACTTCATGACTCCGACTGCACAGCCAAACCTCCAACTCTTCAACTTCCATGACACCAACTTCGACTCTTGACTCCTCCAAAATGGGCCCAGACTCCGACTTCATGACTCCGACTGCACAGCCAAACCTCCAGCTCTTCAATTTCCATGACACCAACTCCGACTCTTAGTAACATAGTAACATAGTAACATAGTTAGTAAGGCCGAAAAAAGACATTTGTCCATCCAGTTCAGCCTATATTCCATCATAATAAATACCCAGATCTACGTCCTTCTACAGAACCTAATAATTGTATGATACAATATTGTTCTGCTCCAGGAAGACATCCAGGCCTCTCTTGAACCCCTCGACTGAGTTCGCCATCACCACCTCCTCAGGCAAGCAATTCCAGATTCTCACTGCCCTAACAGTAAAGAATCCTCTTCTATGTTGGTGGAAAAACCTTCTCTCCTCCAGACGCAAAGAATGCCCCCTTGTGCCCGTCACCTTCCTTGGTATAAACAGATCCTCAGTGAGATATTTGTATTGTCCCCTTATATACTTATACATGGTTATTAGATCGCCCCTCAGTCGTCTTTTTTCTAGACTAAATAATCCTAATTTCGCTAATCTATCTGGGTATTGTAGTTCTCCCATCCCCTTTATTAATTTTGTTGCCCTCCTTTGTACTCTCTCTAGTTCCATTATATCCTTCCTGAGCACCGGTGCCCAAAACTGGACACAGTACTCCATGTGCGGTCTAACTAGGGATTTGTACAGAGGCTCCACCAAAATGGGCCCAGACTCCGACTTCATGACTCCGACTGCACAGCCAAACCTCCAGCTCTTCAATTTCCATGACACCAACTCCGACTCTTGACTCCACCAAAATGGTCTCCGACTCCGACTCCACAGCCCTGCTTCCTCTGTTACAATGACTCCAGTGGCTTTGACCCTCTGGACCCTTACAAAATGTCCACAATTTCTATAATAGAAGTGACTTGTGGTGTTTCATTATAGTGTATCATATACCACATATACTGCTGCTTGGAAGACGGTAAATTAATTTTTCTACTCCTTATGGAATAGACTGTATGTAATGTTATAGTTCGACTACTACCATTCTAAACAGTAAATTTTCTGTTTCAGCATTCCCCATCGGAACCTTTTCTTGATAACTCTGTGCCGGATATGACTCGACTTGGTGGCCCCAATGCTCCTTTAATGACCACGGAAGACTTTTTGCCGTCAATGCAGTCTCAGCCTCCGCAGAAGAAAAGGAAGAAAAAAAACAACCACATTACTGCGGATGGTAGCAAAGTTTTCGGGCTGGAAGGTTTCCCAGGAGAAAACCCAGAGTTTTTAATTGAGGGAGCACCGGATGGGAAGAAAAAGAAAAAGCCCAAGGTTAAAAAAGAACCCAAGGAGCCAAAGGAGCCTAAAGCAAAGAAAGAGCCAAAGGAACCCAAGGCTCCTAAACAACCCAAAACTCCCAAAGAGCCAAAAGAGAAAAAGGTGAAGTCAACGACACCAAAAGCAAAGACCAGCAAGAAGGCAAGGTAAGCACAAGCCATGGCTTTATTCCAAGGTGTAGCCATATACTGAATTGGTAAGATAGTGTTGCGTTGCATATGAAGCTAAGTAATGCTTTACTAATTGGTAATAAATCCTTTAAGACCTACAAACATTCTCATATTTGTTGGTGAATGTAAACTGGTATTGGCAGAAAGAGGAAACTGTCCGAAATAGTGTTGGTTTACACACATCCAGCCTCCTATGTTGGCACATCACAAAGTGGAAGTGGGTGCGCTGTAATAATTCGGTGACTGCCGGAAATCTTCCTGCACTGGACATCACCTTCTGTATTTGTCCTGTTCGGTCATGCAGCCGTTGTAGATATTGTAGCTCTCGTTTCTCCTGTAGAAGTTCCATTGGTTGACAATTATCCGTTCACCTTTCAGACAAATTTTACCTTTTACATGTACAAGTCATTTACAGTCTGTACTGAGGTTCACAGCTGTATTCACAATTCCACAGGAGTCGGAGCTGAAATCTCCATCCTGCTTTCCGTCCCCTGAATCTGCGCAGTAATTGGGTGTTAGAATAGCATCCTCCCTGCACTATAGAAGCACAGACGCCCCCTATGGGAGCTGTATGTAAATTGGCCATGTTGATTGTTTCCTTTGGCAACCAACAGAAGTGCTAAACTGTAGTACGAGGGGTTGGGTCCAGCTGCTATGTTTGAAGTCCGTGGCTGCAGGCACCTGTTTTGATTAGTAAGCCCCCTCGGCGTCATGTGCGCGTGCGTCAGATAACATTTTGGAGCCTACTAATCACAAGAAACACCTTGGATTGCCAGTGACTACCACTGTGGAAATTAGACCAAGGTCCTGCAAATCTTTCTGCTTACCTCTGGTACGAAACGAACAATGCAGTGCATTTAAAAATGTATGCAGTATTATGTTTTTGGGTTTTGTAGCTGCACAAAATGTTAGATTGTGTGAAATGTTCTATAAATCTTATATGCCACAATATCCCAATATCTGTTCCCCTCTTGGACCCACTGCCATTTGTGGGTTTCTACCAAAGAGAGAGAGAGAGAGAAAATGATAGATCTTGCCCTTCCCTTTCCCATCTGTGTTGGCACATAGCTAGAGACATTCTTTAGAGGACGGACTGTTTCATGTCTCCCACCACCTCTTTTTGTCACGTCTGATGTAGAAACAAAAGGGGGCTGGTTTTGCTAGTGAAATGAGCCAGACAGCCAGTCCCCTTCACACACGTTCCCGCTACAGAAGGTTGGGTATATTATATGGCATTTCATATACAATGAAACTTGCTGTGAAACGTGGACATATGTGATCGGAACTAGCTTTATTTCCTGAGGCTGTAGTGTTCTGTC
The DNA here is from genome assembly GCF_032444005.1 of Ranitomeya imitator. Taxonomy (NCBI): domain Eukaryota; kingdom Metazoa; phylum Chordata; class Amphibia; order Anura; family Dendrobatidae; genus Ranitomeya; species Ranitomeya imitator. The sequence goes on from NC_091287.1 coordinate 440,200,761, forward strand.
TTTTGCACAGTGTATTGTAGTAGTAAATTGGGTATATCCATCTGTTTAGGTGTGACTAGTAGGTGCCAGTAAGGCATTAGGATGTACGGGTAAAGTCTAATTTTTGTGTTCACATTTCAAAAACGTTTTCCAACTCCTCGGAACATCTGAACCTGCCTTTCAAGCTGTGGCCAGTGTTGGGAAGTATATAATTTCCAGATGGAGGCACAGTCTGAAGTACCTAATCCAAATCGGCTCTGAAACACTGTTTTCATTAGGATTAAAATATACGTCAGATTAGTGTTAGAATTTACAATGCTTTCTGAGAATGTTACAGTTTTCAGGCTTTGTGGAAAAGGCGTTTACGAGGAAGTGTCTGCGCGTTGCATTTCCTGTCTTGGAAGAACATCCACGCCATGTATTTCCACGTTCAGGGATGCGTCCAGAGATGGCTATCGCTGGAGATCTCTCGATACCGGTTACGTTAACAAGAACAACAATAAAGTTTAAACAATTTGTCACTTCCTAATTTTTTGGAAAATTGATTTTCCACATTAAAATTTCTCCAAGCCTCTAGGTGTCTTTAAGAATTTGGACCTTCCCAAAGCAGACCTAGGTAAAGGAAAGATCGTTACTCTAAGATTCAGAGGTGATCTCTTTTATAGGGACGTTATTTCCTGTCCTTGGCACAATTCTTAGTGGAAACCAGTGATTGGCAAATACAGTGAGGATAACGACAATGAGGCTTCAAATTGGAACTTGCTCCCACTCGCAGATTTTAGGCTTTGACCATCTGCAATTGTGTATGCCCGGGAAAAGTTCCCCGTATATACAGTCGTGGCCAAACATTTTGGAGCTGATGCAAATTTAGATTTTCCCAAAGTTTTGTTGCTTCAGTGTGATTAGATCTTTTATAGTCAGATGTTTCTGTAACTCTTTCAGCTTTTTATTGACAAATGCTGTCTTAAGGTACCGTCACACATAACGATTTCGTTAACGATATCGTTGCTTTTTGTGACGTAGCAACGATATCGTTAACAAAATTGTTATGTGTGACAGCAACCAACGATCAGGCCCCTGCTGGGAGATCGTTGGTCGCTGGGGAATGATCAGGACTTTATTTCGTCGCTGGATCTCCCGCTGACATCGCTGGATCGGCGTGTGTGACACCGATTCAGCGATGTGTTCACTGGTAACCAAGGTAAACATCGGGTTACTAAGCGCTGGGCCGCGCTTAGTAACCCGATGTTTACCCTGGTTACCATTGTAAAAGTAAAAAAAAAAAACACTACATACTTAAATTCCTGTCGCGTCCTTCAGCGTCAGCTTCCCTGCGTCCCCCAGTGTCAGCGCCGGCCAGCTGTAAAGCAGAGCACAGCGGTGACGTCACGGCTCTGCTTCCTGGCCAGCGCTTACACAGTGCAGGGAAGCTGACGCTGGGGGACGCGACAGGAATGTAAGTATGTAGTGTTTTTTTTTTTTTTTTTACTTTTACTTTACTTTTTTTACTTTTACAATGGTAACCAGGGTAAACAACGGGTTACTAAGCACGGCCCTGCGCTTAGTAACCCGATGTTTACCCTGGTTACCCGGGGACCTCGGCATCGTTGGTTGCTGGAGAGCTGTCTGTGTGACAGCTCCCCAGCGACCACACAACGACTTACCAACGATCACGGCCAGGTCGTATCGCTGGTCGTGATCGTTGGTAAATCGTTAAGTGTAACGGTACCTTTACTTACAGATTTATCAAACTAGTGCTATATAATTCTTAGACAGCAGACACTTTAGACTCTCTAGTCTTGATGCTGCTAATTTGCCATAATTGTGCATTCTGTTTGATAGACTGTGTGATAGAGCTGAGTGAATCTCCTGAAATTTGGTTTTGGCAGATTGGCTTCATTTTGGGAAGGGCGCAAAGGGGGTTTGTTTTTGCATTGTGTAAATTTGGGGCAAATCAAATCTACTCTACTTTCCTTGGCCCTCTTGGTCCTCCTGGTGCTGCCTCTTCTTTTGCCGCTTTTATCTTCCAGTTGTTTTGGGGTCTTTTCTATCCTGGCATGGCAATGTAGTCCCATTTGGCGTCACACACATAATTGGCAGTGATGACGTGCGTCGTGCCGCACGCGGTCACGAAAGACACAACGCATTTCGTGCTATGTTGCTGCCTTTCGTCCAGTCAGCAGCGGTGCCAGGAGAGAGAAAGCCAGAAGTGGACGGAAGGAGGAGACTAACGAGGAGTTCATCGGAGGTCTGGGTGATGGGGATGGCGCGGAGAGGCAAGCATAAGACTATTTTTTTTTTCTTATAAGTATACCCCTTCCCGGTCCATAGAAGCCAGCAAAATGATGGCTGGCTAGTCTGGATTGTGTTGGATTCACACAGTTAGATATTTTGGCGAAATTTGTTACCGTAGTTTAGAAACTTTGCTCATCTTTGCTGTCTAGTGTAGCATTAAGCCACTTAATTGGCTTGCTTCTTTCCATAAATGTATGCCAAGGTTTTGGCTCATGGTATTGCTCATTAGGCCATGTCCCTTTTAAGCGAGCTCACACCTCATGTTGGACAAGGTGCAGAAACTGTCTAAAATGCATAATAAATTCACAGGCCATAAAAAAAAATTAATTAATTTTTTGGCCACAAATTATACCAGGATTATAATAATAAATAATAATAATAATTTTATTTATATAGCGCCAACATATTCCGCAGCGCTTTACAAATTATAGAGGGGACTTGTACAGACAATAAACATTACATCATAACAGAAATACAGTTCAAAACAGATACCAGGAGTGAGGGCCCTGCTCGCAAGCTTACAAACTAGCTTACTATGTTATAGGATTATAATGTATTTTAGTGTGATTAATGCAACCTTTGGTGATTTTGGGAGGCTCTTCTGTTCCTATAATAGAGCACTGTCGTTGTGGGTCTCGGATCACCCCATTTCATCGCTCTGGATGATGTCTGATCAGTCGTGGAATGAGTTATGTGATCGATCAGTCCTCACTCATCCAGGCAAGATATCGTGTACGGGGTTGGAGAATGAAGTCTTCACCGTTGTGTATGGCAAGGCTGGTGGCGTAATAAGTGTAAAAGCACGGATCACAGAAAAGCCTTGGCCTAAAGTACTTTTTAACATGGAGGAGCTTTTACCAGGTGATATATGGGCAGTTTTTGCTGCTCTTTTATTTCCACTGCTCCTCTAAAATTATTTTTTTTAATCCGCCATACGTACCAGACATAGGGAGTAGTGATGATCTCACATGTAAAGCGCCATGGAATAAATGGCGCTATAATAATAAATAGTAGTAATAAAAATGAGTGAATATACTCGTTACTCGAGATTTCCAGAGCACGCTCAGGTGTCCTCCGAGTATTTTTTTAGTGCTCAGAGATTTAGTTTTCATCGCCGCAGCTGAATGATTTACATCTGTTAGCCAGCTTGATTACATGTGGGGATTCCCTAGCAACCAGGCAACCCCCACATGTACTTATGCTGGCTAACAGATGTAAATCATTCAGCTGCGGCGATGAAAACTAAATCTCCGAGCACTAAAAAATACTCGTGCTCCGGAAATCTTGAGTAAGGAGTATATTCGCTCATCACTAATAGGGAGCTTTCTATGTAGTGCTACTTTGTGTGGTCTTTACAAGGGGGCGTAGCTCAAAGTAATTATGCAGCATCCTAAAGACACTCCCTCAGAAAATCCTGCGAGCCACACCCCTTTGGAAAAGTCACAAAAAATTTGCACTACATTAAAACATCCAAATCTCTGGAATAGTATGGTGGATTTATAAAGAGAAAGGAAAAACTGCCAACTCTCAGCTGGTGACAGGTCCTCTTTAAAGGGAATCTGTCACCTAATTTTGGCCTATAAGTTTCGGCCATCAGGGGCTTATCTATAGCATTCTGGAATGCTGTAGATAAGCCCCCGATGTATCCTGAAAGATAAAAACAAGTTAGATTATACTCACCCAGGGGCGGTTCGGTTTGGGTCCGACGGGCGTCACAGGTCCGGGTCTGGCGCCTCCCATCTTCATACGATGTCGTCCTCTTCCTTGCTGCCATCTCGGCGCAGGCGTACTGATTTACCCTGTTGAGGGCAGAGTAAAGTACTGCAGTGCGCAGGCATCGGGTAAGGTCAGAGAGGCCCAGTACTTTACTCTGCCCTCAACAGGGTAAATCAGTACACCTGCGCAGGAGCCAAGATGGCAGCAAGGAAGAGGACGACATCGTATGAAGATGGGAGGCGCCGGACCAGGACCTGTGACGCCCATCAGACCCGAACCAGACCGCCCCTGGGTGAGTATAGTCTCACTTGTTTTTCTTATCTACAGCATTACAGAATACTGTAGATAAGCCCCTGATGGCGGTGGACGCAGCTTAGGTGACCGATTCCCTTTAAGGGTGAGCGAAGATTTTAATGCATGTATAAAGATGTTGTATTGGGCAGCGCCTCCCCCTCTTTGCCTCTAGACGTACTTACAGTATCATGTCTGCACACATTTGTCTACTACTGCATGTTCCATCGCACTGTGTACACATGTATCCAAGGCTTTACCTGTTACCAATTGTTTTTGGAGCCAACGTTTTGTGCATGTTAGTTTCTTGGTCTATCATTCTCTTACACATTGAACAGTTATGAAATGCAGGCTACCTGCAATCGCCACTAGGGGAGGCATAGAGCTATCACATGTGGCTTTACTATGGTTGAGCGCAGTAGATGAGTAAGCTCCCTCTAGTGGTGACTAATGGCAGTTGTAGTTTTGTCACAAACATTACTGCAGCGGATTGACTAAAACAATAAAATACTTTACATGGAATGAAAAATGTATTGGAAAGCTGAGGTTTAAAGGGAATGAATCATCAGAAAGTGATCTATCAGGGTTTTGTATGAGAGGCATCCAGGACTTTGCTTATTTTTTGCATTTGGCTAAGAACTTGCACCAAGTTGCTAACTACCTGTCTGTTTTGCCCGGTGATTCCCTGCCAGCTCGGGCGGTGACACTCCGGCTTCTTTTCACCTCTTCTAGACACAGCAGCAATTCCTTTACCGGTCTGCTCTGTTGATGGGCTGCCACTGCTGACGTCATGCTGATTGACTACAGGCTCGCCACAGTTAGGCCGGCGTCACACTCAGCGTATGAAAATACGGTCCGTTTTTTACAGCTGTAATACGCAGAAATGTTGCCAAAATAGTGATCCGTATGTCTTCCGTAGGCAGGGTGTGTCAGCGTATTTTGCGCTCCCGCGCAATTTTCACCGCCAGAGTGGGAAAGCCAGTGACTGAGGGCAGATATTAATAGCCTGGAGAGGGACCATGGTTATTGAACAGCCACCCCCCTCCCCCCTGGCTAAAAACATCTGCCCCCAGCCACCACAGAAAAGGCACATCTGGAAGATGTGCCTATTCTGGCACTTGGCCTCTCTCTTCCCACTCTCGTGTAGTGGTGGGATATGGGGTAATGAAGGGTTAATGTCACCTTGCTATTGTAAGGTGACATTAAGCCAGATTAATAATGGAGAGGCGTCAATTATGACACCTATCCATTATTAATCCAATAGTAGGAAATAGTTAATAAAACACACACACACATTATTACAAAGTATTTTAATGAAATAAAGACACATGGTGTTGTAATATTTCATTATACTCTTAATTCACCTGAAGACCCTTGTCACCTGGAACAAGGTTAAAAAAAAAAAACAACAATATTCCATACCTTCCGTCATTCAGTCTTGTCCCACGCTGTAAATCCATCTGAAGGGGTTAAATCATTTTACACCCAGGAGCTCTGCTAATGCAGCTGTTTTCGTGGCTGTAAAAACCCAGGGAATGAATGGAATGCAAGGGAATGACCTGTAGTTACCTTCAGTCGCGGTGATGCGCCCTCTGCTGGATGTCCTCACATGAACTCGAGCGTGGGAAAATATTCTGAAAAGTTCCCAGGCTCGAGTTAATATGAGGACATCCAGCACCCCTTCACCCCCACAGTAGTGACCAAGGCTGTGTCGGTAAGCCAAACCTCCGACTCCTCAATTTCCCTGACTCCGACCCCACTGCACTGGTCACTATTGAGCGCGTACATAAAGTGCAGCACGGATTCATATCAACTACAAGCCGAGATCCTTAGATCAGGAACAGAACAGACATTTATAGGTTTCATAACTTTCACAAATTCTTCTGAAAACATTTGGGCTGTGTGCACACGTTGCAGATTTTTTTTTCGCTATAAAAATGTATAAAAAACCGCATACATTATGCATCCCATCATTTAGAATGCATTCTGCAATTTTTGTGCACATGATGTGTTTTTTTTCCCGAAAAAAAAAAAAACCGCATGGCTGTAAAAAAAAACGCATCATGTTCATTAATTTTGCGGATTTTTCGCGTTTTTCCCACTATTTAATGCATTGGGAAGCTCTGAAAAATGCACAAAAAACGCGAAAAAAACGCATGCGGATTTCTTGCAAAAAATGTCCGGTTTTGCTCAGGAAATTTCTGCAAGAAATCCTGAACGTGTGCACATAGCCTTACAGCACATCCTGCATCGTACTACTGTACACAGTTTATTATATATTTTAGAAGTCAGTCCATTTTTTCCATCAGTATCACCTTTCTCCAGTTTCCCATATTTACCTCTCCATTCCATAGACCAGTATATGCACATCTAGCTTAGCTCTTCTGTCCAGGACTACTCGCAAAAGTCGCCATGTGGATACCTTCTCTTTCTGACTGGTTGCTAAACCTGGTAGACAGCCGCGAGCCACCCATCATGGGCCCACCAGACACATGTGGCTCCAGAGCTACAGGTTGGGGACCCCTGCTTTAGAGCTCATCGCAAGTCACAAGATCCCATATAGTTTTTCCCTTTCAACTAAATTTATAGTACAAGCAGCTGTGCTGTAAGAAACTAATGTATCTTCGAAGAGGAATCTGTTTCTTTCTCCACTTATGACCCATTTTTCCTCCTCCTTCCTGAACTCCCCATCAGTTTTATGAAAAAAACTCAACTCATCTTGCTTAAAGAGAAGATGGATGGGAGCATAGTGAGGTGTCAAAATAAGCATCCTATTGTAACTTATGGAGTGCGTAGTTGGAGAAAGTGCAGAGGGAGAAACAGTTTGTGCTGCAAAATTTTCTTGCGAGTTTTTACTTCTGTTAGAGCTGGATTCACATCTACATAGCTCAGTGCTGCTGATTATTGTCCTCCACGCTGCTGATGCTTCTGTTTTTGTGCTAACTGAGGAATGAAGAGCAGGAATCCCTCACTTTGTGATGTATGGAATCCTCCCGCTTGCTCAGAGTCAATTGGGAATTGAGAGAATGTGCAGGGGCCCTTTAAAAGGAATGGCTCGTACAGGTGGCTAGTAGCGGTTTATTCCATTGAAAGTTCACAACTCATTTTTGTAATGTTTTTCACACTGCAGCGTCATTAGTAATGGCAGTGTTTTCGTGTCGTTAGCTAAAAATGCTACACAAAATAATCGGAGCCGGGCCCGTGGCCTGCCCTCCACATAAGCAGCCATTCTCCTGTTTACAGATGAACTGTTTTATAAAATTAAGAACGCCGGTCATGAATATTTATAGGGAAAGCTTTGATTTTCCTCTTTACTGCTTAAAGCCTGAAAGTTGCCTCTGGTCCTCTTCAGTAGTCACTCTGAGGAGGGGGCGCTGGCTCCTAGGGGCTGTCAGGTTTAACCTTTTATGTTCTGGCCACTGAACAGCCACTAGCGCTTTACTTTTGACCCTTTCGGTTCATACCAGTATCTCTGGATTAATCCTGGGAGGCAACGAGTTAAATTTTTTTTATTTTATTTTTTTTTTCCTTCCTCAGTACTTTTTTATTTTGTTTGCTTGTTTTGTATTTTTTTTTTCCTCCCCTTTTGCGCTGATTCACTTGGATACTAATAAAATATATCTAAATAAAAGGGGAGCAGGAAAGGCGGCAGCGCAGGTGTCGCCAATGTTTGAAAGCTGATTGAGGGAAGCAGATGGCTGGAGTCAATGGCACCCAGCCAAAAGAGCAGGTGCTGGTCACGTGAGCACTGGTTACCAGGGTAATGTGATTGCTCTTGGCGTGCAGATGAAAGGAAGGGGCCCAGCGTTCAGCTGTAGTGTTGGATAATTTGTGGCAGTTAGAGCGGAAATAAAGGCTGGAAATGGAGCCTCATGCTATGGGAGGCTGCTGGCCATGTGCACCACAAAGCCCAGGACAGTGGGGAGGATGGCTCCCGGGTTGGGGTCTGCTGGGAGCTCAAGATTGGGGGGGGGGGTTTCGTTTTTTTTTCTTTTAAGTTTAACCTTTTATAGGAAACTTTTTCTCCGTGTGTCTGATCATACGTGTACGGACTGCAGGATCCTGGATGACGGAGCTGCGGCTCAGCTACGGCTCTCGGCCTAATCATTCCTTAGGCTGTGTGCACACGTTCCGGATTTTTCGCTATAAAAACGTGAAAAAAACCTCATCCATTAAGCATCCTATTAATAGAATGCAATCCACAATTTTTGTGCACACGTTGCGTTTTTTTTCTGCGGAAAAAAAAACGCATTGCTGAAAAAACGCGGCATGTTCATTAATTTTGCAGATTTTTTTGCGTTTTTGCAGCTATATATTGCAATGGGGAAGCTCCGGAAAAAAACGCACAAAAAAATGCAATGAAAAAACACGCAAAAAACGCATGCAGATTTCCTGCGGAAAAAGTCGGGTTTGGGTCAGGAAATTTCTGCAAAGATTCCTGACGTGTGCACATAGCCTAACCGTAGAATTTATGTAAAATGCTGAACCTGAAAGAAGGTAGATCATAAATACAATTTCATATATGTGGAGCAGCACGGTGGCTCAGTGGTTAGCAGGGGCGTAACTACCGCGGTAGCAGCGGTCGCCATTGCGACCGGGCCCAGCAGGTCAGGGGCCCGGGGCCGGCAGGTCGGACTGTCTATCGGCAGAAGAGCCGGTGCCAGTAGTGGGCCAATCGGAGGAGCCGTTGCCTTGGCAGTGGGTGTGGCTGGTGACGTCTGGGTGGGGCCGTTGTCCCTGTGCGATGCGGAAGTTGGCCCCCAGCAGTGAGGCGGGTGGACCGGAAGACTGTGTGAGGAGCGGGGATGTCCGGCTAGGGTAGTGCAGTGCCGGGAGTCCCGGAGTGTTACGGAGGGAGCAGTCGAGACCGCGTCCTGTTCCAGCTATGAGTGAGTGCTGGGGAAAAGTTCGGGTTGTAGTGGGGGGAGGTGGTCCGCAGCCGGGCAGTGACAGGAGCTGGGTGGCACACACTGTATATCCCGTCACCTGCCCGCTCACTGCTCTGCCACCTCCACAGTGTGGGGGCCAGGGTGAGCTGCTAATGGGTGACACGAGAAGGCTGGTGTCCTGGAATTGATGTGACACAGTGATCACTAGGGGTCTTCATACTGGTGACTCCTGAGTGATCCGTGCCCTGTACTATGCCCAGCACAGAGTGTAATGGCTCAGGTCTGTGCCCACTGTAATGTAGTACCCTGGACCTGTGGGTGTACCTCCTGTGTGGTCACATCATTAGTGCGACTCCTGAGTGATCAGTGCCCTGCACTATGCCCAGCACAGAGTGTAATGGCTCAGGTCTGTGCCCACTGTAATGTAGTACCCTGGACCTGTAGGTGTACCTCCTGTGTGGTCACATCATTAGTGCGACTCCTGAGTGATCCGTGCCCTGTACTATGCCCAGCACAGAGTGTAATGGCTCAGGTCTGTGCCCACTGTAATGTAGTACCCTGGACCTGTGGGTGTACCTCCTGTGTGGTCACATCATTAGTGCGACTCCTGAGTGATCCGTGCCCTGTACTATGCCCAGCACAGAGTGTAATGGCTCAGGTCTGTGCCCACTGTAATGTAGTACCCTGGACCTGTGGGTGTACCTCCTGTGTGGTCACATCATTAGTGCGACTCCTGAGTGATCCGTGCCCTGTACTATGCCCAGCACAGAGTGTAATGGCTCAGGTCTGTGCCCACTGTAATGTAGTACCCTGGACCTGTGGGTGTACCTCCTGTGTGGTCACATCATTAGTGCGACTCCTGAGTGATCCGTGCCCTGTACTATGCCCAGCACAGAGTGTAATGGCTCAGGTCTGTGCCCACTGTAATGTAGTACCCTGGACCTGTGGGTGTACCTCCTGTGTGGTCACATCATTAGTGCGACTCCTGAGTGATCAGTGCCCTGCACTATGCCCAGCACAGAGTGTAATGGCTCAGGTCTGTGCCCACTGTAATGTAGTACCCTGGACCTGTGGGTGTACCTCCTGTGTGGTCACATCATTAGTGCGACTCCTGAGTGATCCGTGCCCTGTACTATGCCCAGCACAGAGTGTAATGGCTCAGGTCTGTGCCCACTGTAATGTAGTACCCTGGACCTGTGGGTGTACCTCCTGTGTGGTCACATCATTAGTGCGACTCCTGAGTGATCCGTGCCCTGTACTATGCCCAGCACAGAGTGTAATGGCTCAGGTCTGTGCCCACTGTAATGTAGTACCCTGGACCTGTGGGTGTACCTCCTGTGTGGTCACATCATTAGTGCGACTCCTGAGTGATCCGTGCCCTGTACTATGCCCAGCACAGAGTGTAATGGCTCAGGTCTGTGCCCACTGTAATGTAGTACCCTGGACCTGTGGGTGTACCTCCTGTGTGGTCACATCATTAGTGCGACTCCTGAGTGATCCGTGCCCTGTACTATGCCCAGCACAGAGTGTAATGGCTCAGGTCTGTGCCCACTGTAATGTAGTACCCTGGACCTGTAGGTGTACCCCCTGTGTGGTCACATCATTAGTGCGACTCCTGAGTGATCCGTGCCCTGTACTATGCCCAGCACAGAGTGTAATGGCTCAGGCCTGTGCCCACTGTAATGTAGTACCCTGGACCTGTAGGTGTACCCCCTGTGTGGTCACATCATTCGGCTCTGGTCTGGAGTTATTGTAGGTGCTGTACCTATATCTGAGACAATGGGAGCCGCTGCACTGTTCCTCCCCCTCCCCCCGCCAGTGCCGCCGCCGCATTTAAATATACCGGTGTCTATGACCTGTATATACCCCTGTGTGGGCTGTGCTCTATATACTCCTGTGTTGGCTGTGCTCTATATATCCCTGTGTGGGCTGTACTCTATATATCCCTGTGTGGGCTGTGCTGTATATACCCCTGTGTGGGCTGTGCTGTATATACCCTTGTGTGGGCTGTGCTGTATATACCCCTGTGTGGGCTGTGCTCTATATACCCCTGTGTGGGCTGTGCTCTATATCACTGTGCGGGCTGTGCTGGATATACCACTGTGAGGGCTATGCTGGATATACCACTGTGAGGGCTGTGCTGGATATACCACTGTGAGGGCTGTGCTGGATATACCACTGTGAGGGCTGTGCTGGATATACCACTGTGAGGGCTGTGCTGGATATACCACTGTGAGGGCTGTGCTGGATATACCACTGTGAGGGCTGTGCTGGATATACCACTGTGAGGGCTGTGCTGGATATACCACTGTGAGGGCTGTGCTGGATATACCACTGTGAGGGCTGTGCTGGATATACCACTGTGAGGGCTGTGCTGGATATACCACTGTGAGGGCTGTGCTGGATATACCACTGTGAGGGCTGTGCTGGATATACCACTGTGAGGGCTGTGCTGGATATACCACTGTGAGGGCTGTGCTGGATATACCACTGTGAGGGCTGTGCTGGATATACCACTGTGAGGGCTGTGCTGGATATACCACTGTGAGGGCTGTGCTGGATATACCACTGTGAGGGCTGTGCTGGATATACCACTGTGAGGGCTGTGCTGGATATACCACTGTGAGGGCTGTGCTGGATATACCACTGTGAGGGCTGTGCTGGATATACCACTGTGAGGGCTGTGCTGGATATACCACTGTGAGGGCTGTGCTGGATATACCACTGTGAGGGCTGTGCTGGATATACCACTGTGAGGGCTGTGCTGGATATACCACTGTGAGGGCTATGCTGGATATACCACTGTGCGGGCTGTGCTGGCACCCAACACCATGTTGCAGTGCAGGAGATTCCTCCTGCACGGCAACAGTCCGAGGCGTATCTAAGGCAAGGGGGGGGGGGGGCCCCATTTGGAAGTTCGCACCGGGGCCCTTAACTTTGTAGTTACGCCACTGGTGGTTAGCACTGTCGCTTTGCAGCACTGGGGTAAAATCGCACCACCACACGTGCCAGGATTTTGTATCATCTCCCCGTGTTTGTGTGGGTTTCCTCCGAGTTCTGTGGTTTTCTTCCACACTCCAAAGACATACTGATAGGGGACAGTGATGATGTCTGTAAACGCTGTGGATATAATATAAGCAACTAAAATGTTTATTAACCAGGAAGGGAAGGAGGGAAACCTGTTAAAGGGGTGGGAGAAAAAGGGAAAAGGGTCCCAGAATTCTGATACGTTTACATATAATGGTATACATACACTAGCTATTGAACCCGTTCTACGCCCGGGTGGCGAGCATTTATATTGGTATATGGTCTCCATCCTGGTATGTGCTGCTCCATCCTGCGCCCCCATCCTGTCATGAGCTGCTCCCTCCTGCGCCCCCATCCTGTCATGTGCTGCTCCATCCTGCGCCCCCATCCTGTCATGTGCTGCTCCCATCCTGCGCCCCCATTCTGACATGTGCTGCTCCCACCCTGCGCCCCCATTCTGACATGTGCTGCACCCATCCTGCGCCTCCATTCTGACATGTGCTGCACCCATCCTGCGCCTCCATTCTGACATGTGCTGTTCCCATCCTGCGCCCCCATTCTGACATGTGCTGCTCCCATCCTGCGCCCCCATTCTGACATGTGCTGCACCCATCCTGCGCCTCCATTCTGACATGTGCTGCTCCCATCCTGTCATGTGCTGCTCCCATCCTGCGCCCCCGTTCTGTCATGTGCTGCTTCCATCCTGCACCCCCGTTCTGTCATGTGCTGCTGCCATCCTGCACCCCCGTTCTGTCATGTGCTGCCCTATTCTGTCATGTGCTGCTCCCATCCTGCGCCCCCGTTCTGTAATTTGCTGCTCCCATCCATATGCCCCATACGCTGCTCCATTATGGTTGATGGCCCCCATAAGATGCTCCATAGTATATGCCTCATATGCTGCTCCATTATGGTTGATGGCCCCCATAAGATGCTCCATAGTATATGCCCCGTACACTGCTCCATAATGGTTTATGGCCCCCATAAGATGCTCCATAGTATATGCCCTGTACACTGCTCCATAAAGGTTTATTAAGATGCTCCATAGTATATGCCCCGTAGGCTGCTGCATTATGGTTGATGGCTCACATAAGATGCTCCATAGTATATGCCCCGTATGCTGCTGCATTATGGTTGATGGCTCACATAAGATGCTCCATAGTATATGCCCCGTACACTGCTCCATAAAGGTTTATGGCCCCCATAAGATGCTCCATAGTATATGCCCCGTACACTGCTCCATAAAGGTTTATGGCCCCCATAAGATGCTCCATAGCATATGCCCCGTACACTGCTCCATAAAGGTTTATGGCCCCCATAAGATGCTCCATAGTATATGCCCTGTACACTGCTCCATAAAGGTTTATTAAGATGCTCCATAGTATATTCCCCGTAGGCTGCTGCATTATGGTTGATGGCCCCTATAAGATGCTCCATAGTATATCCCCCATACGCTGCTCCATAAAGGTTTATGGCCCCCATAAGATGCTCCATAGTATATGCCCTGTACACTGCTCCATAAAGGTTTATTAAGATGCTCCATAGTATATTCCCCGTAGGCTGCTGCATTATGGTTGATGGCCCCTATAAGATGCTCCATAGTATATCCCCCATACGCTGCTCCATAAAGGTTTATGGCCCCCATAAGATGCTCCATAGTATATGCCCCGTATGCTGCTCCATAAAGGTTTATGGCCCCCATAAGATGCTCCATAGTATATGCCCCCTGTATGCTGCTGCATTATGGTTGATGGCCCCCATAAGATGCTCCATAGTATATGCCCCGTATGCTGCTCCATAAAGGTTTATGGCCCCCATAAGATGCTCCATAGTATATGCCCCGTATACTTCTGCGATATATATAAAAAAAAAAATAACATACTCGCCTATCGTCGCTTGGCGCCGTGTGCTGGGGGGCCTGAGCAGGCAGGGACATCGGCGTGCTGTGGGGGTCAGGTGCCGGAGTCGCCGCTAGCTCAGGCCCCCGACACTTGCTATAGTCACCTAGCCCTGATCCAGCGCTGCATGCCGCTCCGTGTTCCGGGACCTCTGGCTGTGACTGTTCAGTCAGAGGGCGGCACGCATTAAGCGCGTCATCTCGCCCTCTGAATTGTGAACGTCACAGGCAGAGGACCTGAAAGATGGAGCGACGCGCAACGCTGGAACAGGACAGGTGAATATAGCTTATACTCACCCTCCTGCCACGTCCCTGCTTCTCTCTTGGAGATCGCGGTGTGCGTTCAGTGCTTACGCATACCGCGATCTCCTGGGAGCGTCACTCTGTGGGGTCCAGACTGCGCTTGCGCAGTCTATAAAGGCTTCGGACAGAGTGACGCTCCCAGCCTTATATTATAGATATACATGTATCCAGGGTAATTGTTCTGGTAATTATTTGGTAAAATAAGCTAGGGCTTAGATTCAGTGGAATAGCGACAACATGTTCCATAGCATTGTACATAGTGTCCCCCCACATATTATTTTTCTTCTCTCAGAGGTTGATCAATTGCCATTGACTTTGGGAGCCAGTGTTTAATATATATATATTCTAGAATATGCATGGCCACGTAGTATATTGCCCAGCCACGTAGTATATTGCCCAGCCACGTAGTATATTGCCCAGCCACGTAGTATATTGCCCAGCCACGTAGTATATTGCCCAGCCACGTAGTATATTGCCCAGCCACGTAGTAGATTGGCCAGTCACGTAGTAGATTGGCCAGCCACGTAGTAGATTGGCCAGCCACGTAGTAGATTGGCCAGCCAACGTAGTATATTGCCCAGTCACGTATTGCGCAGCCACATATATAGCACACCCCACGTAGTACGGTGTATTGCCCAGTCATGTAGTATATTGGCCAGCACAGAGCCACGTAGTATAGAGACGTAAAAAAATAAATAAACATATACTCACCTATAGCCCGTTGAAGTCCTGCTATACTCACCCTCCGCCGCCTTTCTCGCTCCTCGCCACGCTCCCGGGACCGTTCCATTGCAAGCAGCAGCTTGCGGTCCCGTCCCAGGGCTGGTGTGAGCAGGACCTATGATGACGTCGCGGTCACATGACCGACCGTGACGTCACGGCAGGTCCTTGTCGCACACCAGCCCTGGGACGGACCGGAAGCTGCCGCTTGCAATGGAGCGGTCCCGGGAGCGTGGCGAGGAGCGAGAAAGGCGGTGGAGGGTGAGTATAGCAGGGTTTTTGTTTTTTTTATTATTTTTAACATGACATATTTTAACTATTGATGCTGCATAGGCAGCATCAATAGGAAATAGTTGGGGACACACAGGGTTAATAGCTGCGGTAACGGAGTGCGTTACACCGCGGGCCGTTACCGCTGCCATTAACCCTGTGTGAGCGGTGAGTGGAGAGGATTACGGAGCGGACGCCGGGCAGTGAGTGCAGGGGAGTAGGGAGGGAGTAATCGGACTGTGCCCGTCGCTGATTGGTCGCGGCAGCCATGACAGGCAGCTGCCGAGACCAGTCAGCGAAGGAATAACCGTTACAGGAGGACAGACAGACAGACTGAAGTGACCCTTAGACAATTATGTATATAGATATATATATGTGCTTGAAATAGGCCTGATACTATCGCACCGGGAGTGCGGTGGAATGAACCTCTGTGTCGGGTACAGCGCGCAGTTGTGGCTGTTACTGGGCATGTGCGGGAATAGCGGAGACGTGTATGTCACTGGCGCAGTTCGTGGCCGCTAGTGACACTGCTGCGGTGCCTTCTGGGATTTGGGGACAGCGGCCGGCAGTCCCAACTGGCGGTTATATACAGTGGGGCAAAAAAGTATTTAGTCAGTCAGCAATAGTGCAAGTTCCACCACTTAAAAAGATGAGAGGCGTCTGTAATTTACATCATAGGTAGACCTCAACTATGGGAGACAAACTGAGAAAAAAAAATCCAGAAAATCACATTGTCTGTTTTTTTTAACATTTTATTTGCATATTATGGTGGAAAATAAGTATTTGGTCAGAAACAAAATTTCATCTCAATACTTTGTAATATATCCTCTGTTGGCAATGACAGAGGTCAAACGTTTTCTGTAAGTCTTCACAAGGTTGCCACACACTGTTGTTGGTATGTTGGCCCATTCCTCCATGCAGATCTCCTCTAGAGCAGTGATGTTTTTGGCTTTTCGCTTGGCAACACGGACTTTCAACTCCCTCCAAAGGTTTTCTATAGGGTTGAGATCTGGAGACTGGCTAGGCCACTCCAGGACTTTGAAATGCTTCTTACGAAGCCACTCCTTCGTTGCCCTGGCGGTGTGCTTTGGATCATTGTCATGTTGAAAGACCCAGCCACGTTTCATCTTCAATGCCCTTGCTGATGGAAGGAGGTTTGCACTCAAAATCTCACGATACATGGCCCCATTCATTCTTTCATGTACCCGGATCAGTCGTCCTGGCCCCTTTGCAGAGAAACAGCCCCAAAGCATGATGTTTCCACCACCATGCTTTACAGTAGGTATGGTGTTTGATGGATGCAACTCAGTATTCTTTTTCCTCCAAACACGACAAGTTGTGTTTCTACCAAACAGTTCCAGTTTGGTTTCATCAGACCATAGGACATTCTCCCAAAACTCCTCTGGATCATCCAAATGCTCTCTAGCAAACTTCAGACGGGCCCGGACATGTAATGGCTTAAGCAGTGGGCCACGTCTGGCACTGCAGGATCTGAGTCCATGGTGGCGTAGTGTGTTACTTATGGTAGGCCTTGTTACATTGGTCCCAGCTCTCTGCAGTTCATTCACTAGGTCCCCCCGCGTGGTTCTGGGATTTTTGCTCACCGTTCTTGTGATCATTCTGACCCCACGGGGTGGGATTTTGCGTGGAGCCCCAGATCGAGGGAGATTATCAGTGGTCTTGTATGTCTTCCATTTTCTAATTATTGCTCCCACTGTTGATTTCTTCACTCCAAGCTGGTTGGCTATTGCAGATTCAGTCTTCCCAGCCTGGTGCAGGGCTACAATTTTGTTTCTGGTGTCCTTTGACAGCTCTTTGGTCTTCACCATAGTGGAGTTTGGAGTCAGACTGTTTGAGGGTGTGCACAGGTGTCTTTTTATACTGATAACAAGTTTAAACAGGTGCCATTACTACAGGTAATGAGTGGAGGAAAGAGGAGACTCTTAAAGAAGAAGTTACAGGTCTGTGAGAGCCAGAAATCTTGATTGTTTGTTTCTGACCAAATACTTATTTTCCACCATAATATGCAAATAAAATGTTAAAAAAACAGACAATGTGATTTTCTGGATTTTTTTTTCTCAGTTTGTCTCCCATAGTTGAGGTCTACCTATGATGTAAAATACAGACGCCTCTCATCTTTTTAAGTGGTGGAACTTGCACTATTGCTGACTGACTAAATACTTTTTTGCCCCACTGTATGTAGATATTTTATAATTTGTGACCAGGCTCCCAGAACTTTAGGCGATGGGACTTGCAGTCGTGGCATGTGTGTGACACTATAAACATTTGGTGACTGCAGGAAAGCAAACCTGGCAAAGTTAGAAGTCAGACAGAACCTTCCAGCTTCAAAATGTTCCCTTATTGTGCAGTTAGTTTTGTGAAAACTTGAAGAGAACCTGTCGCCTGTGGGAAGAACAAATCGCCTGCGTGGTTACGTGTGAGGGTCCCGCATTTCAGAGAAAAAAATATTAACGATCCATCCGGGGACCTAGGGCGAGAAGAGAGCGGCCTGGTGCCGTCCTGCCACTGTGTTCTGCTCTCTGGGATTGACAGGTTTCTTGTGGAGGAGACTTGTCAGTCACTTCTAGCCGCACTGGGATAAGCCAGCCAAGGGTGGTGTAAGGACTAAGACTAGCCTAGTCTCTACCCATGGCCAGACCTCTTGAAATCATATTTTCGCTGGAATGCTTTCAAGAAAAATATACAGCAGTATAAATTATATTTTCTTTATTGAAATCCCTTCTTAAATGCTTAGGAGTCCAGTGGGCGGTCCTACTTGGTGACAACAGGTTTCTCTGTATACACAGGTTGCTAGTCACAGACTTGGACCGCCCACTGGACTCCTAAGTGTGAAAAAAGAAGGGATTTCAATGTATGAATGATTCCCATACTTCAGCCTGTGCTTTCTAGCCTTCTGTCTAGGGGTCAGGCACCAAGTTCAGTGTAACAGGTTCCTTTGTCAGTTGAAACTTATTAATTTTGTAAAAAAAATTTTTTTAAATTTTGTGATAACTTTTTTTCTTCTTTTTCTTCCCAAATAAATGAAGGTCACAAAGCTTGTGTCATTGTGAGCAGTTATTACGCAATCAGGAGGCAGAGAGAGGGATTTCCCAAAGGAAAAGTGTGTATGTGGGTCAAATCCAGAATGTCACGCTCATAAAGCCAGACAGAAACCACAGGCTTGTAATAAATTACCAGATGATGAAAGAGCCGCTGATGTCATCACCTGAGAGGAACTCGGTACATATGCGGACATGTCAGCTAGGGCCATGCAGGAGGGAGCAGCCGGCCCCAGCTCTGTGCACCCCCCGGCCAGCCGCCCTGCTACTCTGCTGTGCACCCCCCGGCCAGCCGCCCTGCTACTCTGCTGTGCACCCCCCGGCCCGCCGCCCTGCTGTGCACCCGCCGCCCTGCTGTGCACCCCCCGGCCAGCCGCCCTGCTGTGCACCCCCTGGCCAGCCGCCCTGCTACTCTGCTGTGCACCCCCCGGCCCGCCGCCCTGCTACTCTGCTGTGCACCCCCTGGCCAGCCGCCCTGCTACTCTGCTGTGCACCCCCCGGCCCGCCACCCTGCTACTCTGCTGTGCACCCCCTGGCGAGCCGCCCTGCTACTCTGCTGTGCCTCCCCCGGCCTGCCGCCTTGCTACTCTGCTGTGCACCCCCCGGCCCGCCACCCTGCTACTCTGCTGTGCACCCCCCGGCCCGCCACCCTGCTACTCTGCTGTGCCTCCCCCGGCCTGCCGCCTTGCTACTCTGCTGTGCACCCCCCCGGCCAGCCGCCCTGATACTCTGCTGTGAACCCCCCGGCCAGCCGCCCTGCTACTCTGCTGTGAACCCCCCGGCCAGCCGCCCTGCTACTCTGCTGTGCACCCCCCGGCCAGCCACCCTGCTACTCTGCTGTGCACCCCCCCCGGCCCGCCGCCCTGCTACTCTGCTGTGCACCCCCTGGCCAGCCGCCCTGCTACTCTGCTGTGCACCCCCCGGCCAGCCACCCTGCTACTCTGCTGTGCACCCCCCGACCCGCCGCCCTGCTACTCTGCTGTGCACCCCCCGGCCCGCCGCCCTGCTACTCTGCTGTGCACCCCCTGGCCAGCCGCCCTGCTACTCTGCTGTGCACCCCCCGGCCAGCCGCCCTGCTACTCTGCTGTGCACCCCCCGGCCAGCAACCCTGCTACTCTGCTGTGCACCCCCCCCGGCCCGCCGCCCTGCTACTCTGCTGTGCACCACCTAGCTTCAACTCTGTGTACCCTCCCCCAGCCACCCTGCTACTCTGCTGTGCACCGCTGCTTTGCTACTCTGATGTGCACCACCTGGCTCCAACTCTGTGTACACCCCCCCGGCCAGCCACTCTGCTTACTCTGCTGTGCACCCCTGACCCCAGCTCTGTGCACCCCCCCAGCCAGCCGCCCTGCTACTCTGCTGTGCACCCCCCGGCCCGCCACCCTGCTACTCTGCTGTGCACCTCCCGGCCAGCCACCCTGCTACTCTGCTGTGCACCCCCCGGCCCGCCACCCTGCTACTCTGCTGTGCACCCCCCGGCCCGCCGCCCTGCTACTCTGCTGTGCACCCCCCGGCCCGCCGCCCTGCTACTCTGCTGTGCACCCCCCGGCCCGCCGCCCTGCTACTCTGCTGTGCACCCCCCGGCCCGCCGCCCTGCTACTCTGCTGTGCACCCCCCGGCCCGCCACCCTGCTACTCTGCTGTGCACCTCCCGGCCAGCCACCCTGCTTACTCTGCTGTGCACCCCCCGGCCCGCCACCCTGCTTACTCTGCTGTGCATCCCCCGACCCGCCACCCTGCTTACTTTGCTGTGCACCCCCCGGCCCCAGCTCTGTGCATCCCCCGGCCCGCCACCCTGCTTACTTTGCTGTGCACCCCCCGGCCCCAGCTCTGTGCAACCCCTGGCCTGCCGCCCTGCTTACTCTGCTGTGCACCCCCCGGCCCGCCGCCCTGCTACTCTGCTGTGCACCCCCTGGCCAGCCGCCCTGCTACTCTGCTGTGCACCCCCCGGCCAGCAACCCTGCTACTCTGCTGTGCACCCCCTCCGGCCCGCCGCCCTGCTACTCTGCTGTGCACCACCTGGCTTCAACTCTGTGTACCCTCCCCCAGCCACCCTGCTACTCTGCTGTGCACCGCTGCTTTGCTACTCTGATGTGCACCACCTGGCTCCAACTCTGTGTACACCCCCCCGGCCAGCCACTCTGCTTACTCTGCTGTGCACCCCCGACCCCAGCTCTGTGCACCCCCCCAGCCAGCCGCCCTGCTACTCTGCTGTGCACCCCCCGGCCCGCCACCCTGCTACTCTGCTGTGCACCTCCCGGCCAGCCACCCTGCTACTCTGCTGTGCACCCCCCGGCCCGCCACCCTGCTACTCTGCTGTGCACCCCCCGGCCCGCCGCCCTGCTACTCTGCTGTGCACCCCCCGGCCCGCCGCCCTGCTACTCTGCTGTGCACCCCCCGGCCCGCCGCCCTGCTACTCTGCTGTGCACCCCCCGGCCCGCCGCCCTGCTACTCTGCTGTGCACCCCCCGGCCCGCCGCCCTGCTACTCTGCTGTGCACCCCCCGGCCCGCCACCCTGCTACTCTGCTGTGCACCTCCCGGCCAGCCACCCTGCTACTCTGCTGTGCATCCCCCGGCCCGCCACCCTGCTTACTCTGCTGTGCACCCCCCGGCCCGCCACCCTGCTTACTCTGCTGTGCATCCCCCGACCCGCCACCCTGCTTACTTTGCTGTGCACCCCCCGGCCCCAGCTCTGTGCATCCCCCGGCCCGCCACCCTGCTTACTTTGCTGTGCACCCCCCGGCCGCAGCTCTGTGCAACCCCTGGCCTGCCGCCCTGCTTACTCTGCTGTGCACCCCCCGGCCCGCCACCCTGCTTACTCTGCTGTGCACCCTCCGGCCCGCCACCCTGCTTACTCTGCTGTGCACCCCCCGGCCCCAGCTCTGTGCACCCCCCGGCCCGCCGCCCTGCTTACTCTGCTGTGCACCCCCTGGCCCGCCACCCTGCTTACTTTGCTGTGCACCCCCCAGTCCCAGCTCTGTGCACCCCCGGCCCGCCACCCTGCTTACTTTGCTGTGTACCCCCCGGCCCGCCGCCCTGCTTACTCTGCTATGCACCCCCCTGGTCCGCCACCCTGCTACTCTGCTGTGCACCCCCAGGCCCGCCGCCCTGCTACTCTGCTGTGCACCCCCCGGCCCGCCACCCTGCTACTCTGCTGTGCACCTCCCGGCCAGCCACCCTACTACTCTGCTGTGCATCCCCCGGCCCGCCACCCTGCTTACTCTGCTGTGCACCCCCCGGCCCGCCACCCTGCTTACTCTGCTGTGCATCCCCCGGCCCGCCACCCTGCTTACTTTGCTGTGCACCCCCCGGCCCCAGCTCTGTGCATCCCCCGGCCCGCCACCCTGCTTACTTTGCTGTGCACCCCCCGGCCCCAGCTCTGTGCACCCCCTGGCCTGCCGCCCTGCTTACTCTGCTGTGCACCCCCCGGCCCGCCACCCTGCTTACTCTGCTGTGCACCCTCCGGCCCGCCACCCTGCTTACTTTGCTGTGCACCCCCCAGCCCCAGCTCTGTGCACCCCCGGCCTGCCGCCTTGCTTACTCTGCTGTACACCCCCTAGCCCGCCACCCTGCTTACTCTGCTGTGCACCCCCTGGCCCGCCGCCCTGCTTACATTGCTGTGCACCCCACGGCCCACCGCCCTGCTTACTCTGCTGTGCACCCCCCGGCCCACCGCCCTGCTTACTCTGCTGTGCACCCCCCAGCCCGCCGCCCTGCTACTCTGCTGTGCACCCCCCGGCCCCAGCTCTGTGTACCCCCGGCCCGCCGCCCTGCTACTCTGCTGTGCACCCCCGGCCCGCCGCCCTGCTACTCTGCTGTGCAGAGCTACGCGCACATTCACCCCTGATCTAATGATGGCTTTAAGCACTTTTGATTCTTTTCTTGTTGGTGATTGAACACTGCGTTCTTGTGTGCTAGTTCTTACACAATTAATTAACACACGTTCCCTACCTGTATTCTCTTACATAAGTATGGAATAGCTAGAATACTTTAGAGACTCCTGCTGGCATAAATAAAATGTGCTTATCTGTGAGACAATTACTGTAATTGAAAAGTTCATCTCTGAGAAGGGGCAGACGTGTTACCTAAATGGCCACTAGGGGCACTGCTTCCATGCAGTAGATACTGTACTGCATGAAAACGTGTTGATCCGGAGCGATCGCTGATTTGCAGTGATCCATGAGGTTTACGTCTGATCACTGATGTTATTATATGAATGAAAAAACGACACATGTAAGGGGATAATCCTATTTTTTATGTTGATTAGGCTTCTTTCACACTAGCGTCGGAATCTCCCTGTCGCAATGCGTCGGGGAGAGATTCCGACGCTAGCGTTTAACGCTTTGCACAATGGGTGCAGCGGATGCATTTTTCCGGCGCATCCGCTGCCCCATTGTAAGGTGCGGGGAGGTGGGGGCGGAGTTCCGGCCGCGCATGCGCGGTCGGAAAAAGCGGTCCGTCGGGAGAAAAAAACGTTACATGTAGGGTTTTTTTTCCCCGACGGTCCGCCAAAGCACGACGCATTCGTCGCAAGACGGATGCGAAGTGTGCAAATCCGTCGCAAATGCGTCGCCAATAGAAGTCTATGGGGGAAAAACGCATCCTGCAAGCACTTTTGCAGGATGCGTTTTTTCTGCAAAACGACGCATTGTGACGGATTTACAAAAACGCTAGTGTGAAAGTACCCTTACTGTGTCTGTGGATTACACTGAGGTTTCTGAAATCCAAGAAATGACCCGGTCTTGGTATCTGTGGTCTCCATGGCATATACAGAAGGGTGGTGGGGGATTGAACTTGCAGTGCCATGTCCTAACAGAATAGTCTTTCATTGTGCTGGGAGCTGAGCACAGAGAATGTAATCAGATAAGGATGAAAGAGGCTTTATACCAAATACAGACAGCAAGTTGTGTATTTCTCAGGCCTGTCCCTCTGCTGCAGCCTGCACCTTGGCCACAAGTCATGCTCCACAAACTCCTTCTTTCACATGTGATTTTTATATTCTGCGCCATTTCTATATTATTTAGCGACAGAAACTGGCCCCTTATCCATAGACTTTAATGTCATCCATGGTGGTATATGGCAATGTAGTCAGACAGTATGGTTGGCACGAACCGGGTCTCTTGTAGGGATTATTATTGCACACAATATTGAAGGAAAGCCAAGGCACTCCAAAATTGCAGATGAGATGTAGTACGTTACTTTTATTGACTTATCCAGACGTGTAAAAAAAAATATATATATATAATCTACTATATAATTGACTAAGGGTCACTTCCGTCTGTCCTTCTGTCTGTTTGTCACGGATATTCATTGGTCGCGACCTCGGTCATGGAAATCCAAGTCGCTGATTGGTCGCGGCAAAACAGCGACGGGCACGCTCCTTACTCCCCTCCAGTCACCACTCACACAAGGTTAATGCCGGCAGTAATGGACCGCGTTATTCCGCGGGTAACGCACTCCGTAACTGCTTCGATTAACCCTGTGTGTCCCCAACTCTTTACTATTGATGCTGCCTATGCGGCATCAAAAGTAAAAAAATGTAATGTTAAAAATAATAAAAAAACAAAAAACCTGCTATACTCACCCTCCGTAGTCCGCCGAGCCGCACGCGCCTGCTGCCATCTTCCGTTCCCGGCGATACATTGCAAAATTACCCAGAAGACTTAGCGGCGAGACCGCTAAGTCATCTGGGTATTTTCGCAATGCATCCTGTGAACGGAAGATGTCGGCAGCTGTGCACGTATCGCCGGAGCTTCACTGGGTCCCAGGGGGTGAGTATATAACTTATATAACTATTTTTTATTTTAAAGGGAACCTGTCACCCCCAAAATCGATGGTGAGGTAAGCTCACTGTCATCAGGGGCTTATCTACAGCATTCTGTAATGCTGTAGATAAGCCCCCGATATAACCTGAAAGAGGAGAAAAAGAGGTTAGATTATACTCACCCAGGGGCGGTCCTGCTCCGATGGGTGTCTCAGGTCCGGAACAGCGCCTCCCATCTTCATTCCACGATGTCCTCTTCTGGTCTTCACGCCGCGGCTCCGGCGCAGGCGTTCTTTGTCTGTCCTGTTGAGGGCAGAGCAAAGTACTGCAGTGCCCAGGCGCTGGAAAGGTCAGAGAGGCCCAACGCCTGTGCACTGCAGTACTTTGCTCTGCCCTCAACAGGGCAGACAAAGTAAGCCTGCGCCGGAGCCAGAGCTGGGTGAGTATAATCTAACCTCTTTTTCTACTCTTTCAAGTAACATCGGCGGCTTATCTACAGCATTACAGAATGCTGTAGATAAGCCCCTGATGACGGTGAGCTTACCTCACCATCGATTTTGGGGGTGACAAGTTCCCTTTAATTATTTTTTTTAACAGGGATATGGTGCCCACAGTGCTGTATACTACGTGGGCTGTGTCAGATACCGCGTGGCTGCTATATACTACATAGGCAGTATTATATACTATGTGGGCAGTGTTTTATACTACGTGGCTGTGCTATATACTATGTGGGCTATGTTCTATACTGCATGCTATATACTACATGGCTACTGTTATATACTGCGTGGGCAGTGTTATATACTACGTCGCCTGTGTTATATACTGCGTGGGTTGTGTTATATAGTACGTGGCTGTTATATACTGCGTGGCCACTGTTATATATTGCGTGGCCTGTATTAACGCATCGGGTATTCTACAATATGTATGTATATAGCAGCCACATAGTATATAGCACAGGCCACGTAGTATTTGTCTGCTATATACTACATGGCTCCTATATACTACGTGGTATATGTATTGGCCAACGTTTTGGTCCAGATTAGAGCTTGATCATAGCCCCCTAAAAAAAAAATAAAAAAAAAAGTGTCCTGTAGATGAGTAGTTTATTTTTTCCTTTTAATCTCCTTCTGTGATCAAGATCTGATATGGCCTAACCATTTGCCAATTCTGTGTTGATGATGACTCGGTGAATGGAGGAACACTTTCTCATCTGCAGACGGCGTACTATGGTATGTGGTAATGGTCTTCTGATTGGGTGACTGTCAGTGAATGAAAATGCTGCGCTTTGTATGTGCACACGTCAGGATTTCTTGCAGAAATTTTCCTGACAAAAACCGGACATTTCTGCCAGAAATCCACATGCGTTTTTACCGCAATTTTACCGCGTTTTTGGTGCGTTTTTTGTGCGTTTTTCCCAAATGCATAGAATCGCTGGAAAAACGCAGAAAATCCGCAAAAATAATGAACATGCTCATTTTTTTACCGCAATGCGTATTTTTCGCGGAAAAAACGCATCCATGTGCACAAAACATGCAGAATGCATTCTAAATGATAGAATGCATAATGTATGCATTTTTAATGAGTTTTTATAGCGTTTTTAGCGCGAAAAAATGTGGAAAAAAAACGCAAAAAAACCTGAACGTGTGCACATAGCCTCAGACTGCCAGTAAAAAAAATTATAATTAGGTGTAGGTGATTTCTTTCATCTTTCTTCTCTTATCTCCTATGATGGACATTTGAAGGATATTGCATACTATATGGAGGCCACATGCTATCACATCGGGAGGGCGGTAATGTCACGATGGGGGCAGGCTTTGCAGCGTTAAGAATCTCTCCCCCCCCATGTGCTCACCCACCTAGCCACTCTCTCTTTCCCCATGTGCTGACTTCTCCCCTCTGTGCTCTCTCCTTTGACCTGTCTACCCCATGTGCTATATGCCCTGTTTTTGTCCCAATGATGCTGTTGCTCTTCAAGGGTCTAATTTTCCCGTTGTTGTCTTTGACGTTGTGCCTTTGCTGTTTCCTTTCATTATCATTGGCGTACTTTTTATGAGGAGCCATGTTGGAGTTGATATTTGCTTTTTAAAGGGGTTTTCCCACGAACGAAAGTTAATTTTAAAAATTGTCTGTGTCTGAACGTGTACAGAACATACCACAGCTCCTGGGCAGGGGAGGAAGCAAAAGACAATACTGACATTACAGCAAGAGATCGCAGAGGATACATTTTGTGAGGTAAAATATTGTTGAAAAACAGTCAGTGAAATATTTTACCTCACAAAATGAATCCACTGTGATCCCCTGCTGTAATGTCAGTATTGTCTTTTGCTTCCTCCCCTGTCCAGGAGATGTGGTATGCTCTGTACACGATCAGTCAATTTTTAAAATGATCTTTCGTTCGCGGGAAAACCCCTTTAATGTGACCGACTTCCTCTGCTTGTAGATACATCGCCCATCTGCCGCCGGGATCAGCCGAATGATTCACTGCACCTACGTTCGTGCAGCCGCAGTAAATCAGACCGCCGCCATCTTTGTGCAGACAGCGGCAGTCACATTAAAACTGTGCATGCGCTCCTCCTGTACAAAGATGGCGGTGGCCAGTGAATCATTTGGCTGATCCCGGCGGCATGTTTGCGACGGTGTTCCGCTGGTGGTACCGCGCAAGAGGCTGCGTACAGCATATACAGTGTGTGTGTGTGTGTGTGTACGGCGTATACAGTGTATATAGATCTTAGAATTCCAAGCGGCAGAAGTTCACTGACCGCCATATTGCGACACCCAAGTGATGGGTGACTCAATATGGAAACTGCTGATGGTACCAGCCTCCTGCGCGGTACCACCAGCACTGTCGCACCACACACACACACACACACACACACACACACACACACACACACACACACACACACTCACACACACTGTATATGCTGTACGCACCACACACCGGACACATCTGGATGGAACAGGATGTGAAGACATTACAAGGTAAGTATATATTAAGATACTGTAGTGCAGACTTTTCATATTTTGTACGTGTAGTGAGGGAGTATGTCCAACTGGACGGGTGTACCGATATACACAAGAAACGTTCAGCTTGTTGTCTGGTCCCTTTTATTTATATCTGTTTCAGTCTTTTTAAATCTCATCATCACAGAACAAGGTTTTTGGTGAACTGGTCTAGAAAAGTTTATTTGAAAGAGTAATTCCAGTGGAAAGAGTAGATGTGTAGATATTGATAATGATGCTCTCGGTATTTAACATTAAAAACAAAGTATTAATTTTATATGCCATTTTATACAGTAATTATCTGCTGAGCACTATCATAGGCTCCATTTATATATATTTATATATATATATATATATATATATATATATCTTTATATATATATATATCTTTATATATTTATATATATATATATATATATATATATATATATATATATATATATATATATATATATATATATATATATATATATATATATATATATATATATATATATCTATATATATCTCTGACTATATCGTGGGAAGCTCAAAACCCACGAGTTTTGGTTGGAGAGTTGGACCAATTTCTGCTCCAAAAAACACTTGAGGAAACAAAAACCCCTGTGAATTTACCCTAAAATAACTGTATGACCCCAGAGAGCTTTTTCCCCCGCTGTCTGGTAGTACACTGCCTGCGCTTGCCGTTTCCCTGCCTTTCTTATGATTGAGATAGCGGGCTTTTATGAGAGTTTGTATAATGGTTGTCATTTCCACTGTGCATAGAACTGAGATGGGTTTACCTTCAATTGAGTTAAATGAGTAATGCTTACAAGTGGCTTGGTTTTCAGTACAGATTTTTTTTTTTCATTTTTAAATATATATTTTTACTAGAAAAAAATAATGCACTTTGTAATCACCCGATTATGGCAGAAAAATGCACACCACTTATCATTCAACCTTCAGCCTTGAACACTTGTTAGATAATACGTCGTACCGGCTGCTTTTACAGCTGCATTGTAAGAATTTTTTTGTAATTTTTTTTTTCTGTCAGAGTAGAATGTAATTTGTGCGATTACCTAAAAGATAGCCTCAAACACAAATCTGCCATTCCTTAAATGTAATTTTGCTTGTTCGGATAATCGTGTTTACCTTGGCAGTACCATGAGCAGTCTGTTGTATTGTCTATCTATCTTTCTATTCCAGATCTATTTAATCTGTATTTATTTACAAATGTTCTGTATTGTTTAGTTCTCTCTCATATCTATCACATATCTTATTTTTCCGTCCATAACTATATCTATTATCTATCTATCTATCTATCTATCTATCTATCTATCTATCTATCTATCTATCTATCTATCTATCTATCTCATATCTTTCCATTTATCGATCATCCTAATTGCCCATTCAGACTCACCGATTATTGGGAACAAATTTTTTGCCAATTATTTAACTTGTCGCTAGTTTCTCAGGTGATTGGATCCTTCATGCCAGCATTGAATTCCTCATCCTTGGCAGCACACCGTCCTGTGCAAACAGATGATGTGCTGCCGATAGCAATATTTTACATGCAGAGGACAATCGTATTAACAATCATTCTGTGCGTGTAGAATTTTGGTCGGTCTGTCTATATAGAGACTGTTTGAAAAGTCACCAATTGGCTTTTATATAGCCAATCAGACGGACGTTTAGGCTATGTGCACACGTTGCGGATTGTATGTGCTTTTGCTCCGGTTTTTCGCAGCGAACACGCATACACAACTCAGCCCATTGAATTCAATGGGATTCAGCAATGCTATGCTAATGCTGTGTATTTTTCCGCGGCAGAATCGCATCGCGGAAAAATACGTAGCATGCTTATTCTTTGTGCGGAATCGCAGCGATTCCGCACACATAGGAATGCATTGATCCGCTTACTTTCCGCATGTGGCTATGCCCACCATGCGCAAAGTAAGCGGATCATGTGCTGATGGTACCTGGGTGTGGAGGAGAGGAGACTCTCCTCCAGGCCCTGGGTACCATATCCCTGTTATGAAAAAATAGTTATATACTCACCTTCTGGCGGCCCCCGGATCCATCTCAGGCCTGAGCGATGCTCCCGTTCCCAGTGATGCCTCGCGACAATGACCTGTGATGACGTAGCGGTCTTGCGTGA